>NW_024871229.1:617500-811491 GCF_019054845.1 Dipodomys spectabilis | reverse complement strand
AGGTTTCCGAGAGGAGATGGGGCTGGGGCAGGGGCGGCCAGGAAGCCCCACTTCCTGACGGGGGCCCAGCAGCGACTCTTTTAGGGGGACTCTGGCCAACAGGGAAGAAGGGCTCCTTATCTTGGGTGTGGGAGGGAGCTGGCACCAGCAGCCTGGACGCGCGGCAGTGTGAGGCTGTCTCCGGCAGTCAGCCTGCCAGCTGTCTAGAGAAGGGGGCATTGTGCCCTCTCTCCAGGACCCAAGGGCTCCCCCCCCACGGCCCCCGGGGCCCGGCTGAGTCCTCACTCCCAGGGTGGCCGCAGCCCCACACCCGGCCCCCGATCTGTGGGAAGGGGTGGCAGGTGTGGGTGTGGGGGGGCACAGTGGGGTGTGCTGAGTGTTCGGTGTGGGGGAAGGAGCTGCAGGATGGCCAGGCCTGGAGTTCGGGGTGCGTTACACACACGCACGTACGTGCCCGGACACGTGTGGACCACGCCTTGGCCATGCTGTCCCTCGGAACCCCACGTCCTGTCGGTGGGGCTCTGCAGATTTCCAGAGGCCTCAGAAATCCTCCATCCATCCAGAGCCGGGGAGGGAGCCCCATTCCTAGCTGGAGACTGAAGGACCAGCCCAAAGGCTGGGCCGAGCCTCACCCCACCCTGCCAGAGCTGCTCCCAGGAAGTGCCGGCCCGCTCAGCACTGGGTGGGGGGGGGGTTATGGGGGGACTCTCCCCCGAGCTGGGATCCTTTGGGGCACGCATTGGGGCACCCACCCAGGGTGAGGATCCTGCAGGACCTCCCAGGCGGCCAAAGGACCTGGGGATTCTTGGATGGCCATGGGTCCCAAGGTCCCAGCTGGCACACGCTGATTTGCAAAGAGGGGTTCCTCGGTGTGTGGGGGGAAGTGGGGGTCACCCTCCACCAGGCTTGAGGGCTTTTCTAAGCCCGCCTGTCACTCATGGGGCCATGTCCTGGGGATTGAGGGAGACCGCCTGTTCACACACACACACACACACACACACACACACACACACACACACACACCCCACCCTGTGCTATGGGGAGGACTCTTCTGGCTTCCAGCTCCTGTGGGGGGTGTGGCGGGGGGGGGGGATCCTCAGCTTTCACGGATTCCTGCCTGGCCCAGCTGCTAGGATGCGGGTGGCTGGGTGGGCGGCCAGGGAGCTCTGGCTTCCTGGGGCCGGCCCGGGTGCCAGGCCCGCGGCCACTTCCGAAGGCTCCTTTGTTCGCCCCTTTATCCAGAAGAGCGGCTGCAATTGTACGGGGCACAAAGCCCACTCCGGCCCTGACTTCCCACCCTTGCTGTGGCCTGGTGGGGAGAGGTTTCCAGGCTCCCGGACGGTGCCTCCTACCCCCCCCTTCTTCAGCAGCTGGGGACCCAGGCCCCCCTACTTCTGAGCCCAAGATCAGCTCCTCCAGCTCCTCCAGCCCCCCCCCCTCCTCTGGGTCTGCCACTAACTGCTCCTCCTAGGACTCACAGCAAGATGTTCCTGGGCTCAGGGCTGGGGGAGCCCCTTGGAGGGGGTTGGAGGGGTTGGAGGGGTTGGGGGGGCATTGTAGGTGGCATGCAGGCCACCCTGAGCAGTTGGTTTAGCTGGCAGTGGCCAGAAGAAACAAAGGCAAGAAGACATTGAATGCCCCCCCAAATCCCTGCTCTTCACACCTGTGAGTCCTGAGCCCTCCCCCGCCCCTTCTACCCTCTAGCTTACAACCAGGGCTCCCCGCTCCTAAGAGGGGTTCAAGAGCCACGCCAAGCTGGGCGCTGGTGGCTCATGCCTGTTATCCCAGCTACTTAGGAGGCTGAGGTCTGAGGATGGAGGTTTGATGCTAACCTGAGAAGAAAAATCCGTGAGATTCTTTTTTTGGGGGGGGTTGGGTTATAGGGCTTGAACTCAGGGCCTGGGTGCTGTCCCTGGGCTTTAAGACCAGCACTCTACTATTTGAGCCACAGCGCTACTTCCCACTTTTTTTCTTTTTTGCCAGTCATGGGGCCTGGGCGCTGTCCCTCAGCTCTTCAGCTCAAGGCTAGCGCTCTACCACTTGAGCCACAGCGCCACTTCCGGCTTTTTTTTTTCTTTTTGCCTATGTGGTGCTAAGGAATCAAACCCAGGGCCTCATGCATGCAAGGCAAGCGCTCTACCACTGAGCCACCTTCCCAGCCCTCCCATTTCCCCTTTTGAGGGGTTCACTGGAGATAAAAGTCTTTTCTGCCTTGCCTGCCTTCGAGCTGAGATCCTCAGATCTCAACCTCCAGAGTTACAGGTGTGAGCCACTGAGCCTAGCTGCATGAGATTCTTATTTCCAATTAACCACCCAAAAGCCGGAAATGGAGGTGTGGCTCAAGTGGTCGAGTCCCAGTCTTGAGTGGAAAAAACTAAGCGTAGAGCACAAGGCCCTGAGTCCAAGTCCCCAGCACTGAGAGAGAGAGAGAGAGAGAGAGAGAGAGAGAGAGAGAGAGAGAGAGAGAGAGAGAGAGAGGGAGGGAGAGAGAGAGAGGGAGGGAGGGAGGGAGGGAGGGAGGAAGGAAGGAAGGACTACTACATCCGGGTCTTCTTCGACAGGAGGCCTCGTTCTGGCTGTCTGACAGGAGGGAGGAAGGCAGGGAAACAGCAGCTGGAAGGGCGAACGGCGTGGGGAGGTCACCAGGCTTCATGCACACACCAGGAGCGCACACACTGTAAGTAACGGCTCCCTGTGGCCAGCGAATCTCAGCTGCTTTCCCCCAGGCCCAGGGGGCAGGAGTCTGGGCCTGGGTCCCGTCCTAGATTCCAGCGGTTCCCAGGGGCCCAGGACATTAGCTCCCAGGGAGATTCAGCCCCAGCCTGCACCCTGGAGTCCTTCAGGTGCTGTTTATGGAAACTGAGTCAGCCCAGATGACGCCAATGCCGCCTTCCTCCTGCCTCCCTTCTCCCCCTTCTGCCACTCCCTCCTCCTCTACTTCTTCCTTTTCTCTTCCCTCCTCTCCTCGCTCCTTTTTTTCCTCCCTTCCCTACTTCGTCTACTTCCATCCTTCCTTTTGCTCCCTATCTTCTTCCTCCCCTGCCCCTCCTCCCCTTCCCCTCACTTCCAGCCTTTTGGTGATAAATTGAAAATAAGAGACTTGTGGACTTTCTTTTAATTTCATTTTTCTTGTAAAGATACTGTACAGAGATGTTGCAGTTACATATGTAAAGTAATGAGTGCATTTCTTGTCCGGACTTGCGGACTTTATCTGGGCTGGTGTCAAACCCTGATTTTTGGACCTCAGCCTCCTGAGTAGCTAGGATTACAGCCACCTGCAAGCCGCCTTCTCCAGCGTGAAGCCATAGACCACTACGCAGGAGGAGGCTTTGGGCTCCTCCTCCTCCTCCTCCTCCTCCTCCTCCTCCTCCTCCTCCTCCTCCTCCTCCTCCTCCTCCTCTCCTCCTCCTCCTCCTCCTCCTCCTCCTCCTCCTCCTCCTCCTCCTCCTCCTCCTCCTCCTCCTCCTCCTCCGCATACCATTTTCAGAGCACAAATAACCACTAGCCACTGTCTACATTCGGCTTCTGGTGCCTTCTATCCCCAGGCGGTCTTGGGCCTTTAAACGGAAGTTGCTGTTTCCTGTCGTTTTGCCCCCAGGAACTAAAGTCCCATGGCTTGTCCAAGATGACCATCTAGGGAGTGGAAGGGCAGGGGTTCAGCACACATCTGCTTGGCTCCACCTTTCGGGAGACATGTTAGGGTCACTCATTCCAGCCATGCCCTCCCCCCGCCCCCCCCCCCCCGGCTCAGGACTCCCAGAGAAGCTGCTTGAGGTCCCCCAGGGGCCCCTGTGCTATGCCAGCCACAGCCTCGGCCCTCCTCACTCACCCTGTCTGAGCTGACACCTCTCCCTGCTCTGGCGAGGCTCTGGGAAATGGGCACAGGTGGGATGTGGCAGCGGGAACAAATCAGGGGGGGCAGGAGGAGCCTGGCACTTCTCCATCTGCTGCCGCACCCCCCAGACCCCTCCTCTGAAATGCTCACGAAGTTAGCATGCTGTGCCTCAAATGTGCCGTGTTGAGGGGGCTCTGGGTCCTGATCCCGACCTCCCCCCGCCCCCACCCCCGGCCCCGGGTAGTTGGTGTCTCCCTAGGCGCCATGGGTCGCTAGGTTCCAGGCCCTGGGAGGCCCCCGGCAGCTGGGCACCGCGGGGCAGGCCGCATCAGCCTTCCCGTGTAAAGGGCCTGGTGTGAGGACCCGGGGAAGAGCGCGGGCACCTCCCAGAGCACCAACCACCCCAGTACAACCGGAAGGGCTGGGCCTGCAGCGGCCGCGTCTGCCCCCCAGGGGGAGCCCTTCCCTCACGCTCCAAACACCTGTCTGAGTGGTGGAAAGCGGGCCTCAGGCTCCGCCACACCTGGAGGCCTCTCCGGGTTAGAGCTCTCTCCTCGAGATTGGCAGGGGCCTGGGGCAGGTAGGGCAGGGACCAGCAGAGGTGGTGCTCACCAGAAGATGGCGGCATCCCCTCATCGTCCAGTCTCGTGTGTGTGTGTGTGTGTGTGTGTGTGTGTGTGTGTGTGTGTGTGTGTGTGTGTGTGTGTGTGTGTCCTGAGGCTTGGACTCAGGGCCTGAGCTTTCCTGCTCAAGGCAGGCATGCTACCGCGGGAGCCACAGCGCCACCTCCGGTTTCCTGGTGGTTCATTGGAGATAAGAGTTTCACGGACTTTCCTGCCTACCTGAGCTGGCTTTGAACCTCGGTCCTCACATCTCAGCTCTTCAGCTCAAGGCCAGTGCTCTACCCCTTGAGCTACAGCACCACTTCCAGTTTTCTGGTGGTTAATTGGAGATGAGAGTTTCACAGACTTTCCTGCCCGGGCTGGCTTTGAACCTCGATCCTCAGATCTCAGTCTGCTGAGTAGCTAGGATGACAAGCATGAGCCACTGGCACCTGGCTGGGACACTTTTTTTTTTTATAATGATGGCACTAGGATTTGAACTCAGGGCTTTCTAGCTTGTTCCAACTTGAGCCACCCCCTCCTCCCTCATTTTTAATTGCTTTCGTGTTGTTTTTCTTTTTCTAGAAGGGTTTTGTGGTTTTGTCCCAAGCGGGCCTCAAACCAGGACCCCGCTACTCCCCTCTACCTTCCATGGAACCGAGACTGCAGGAGTGAGCCTCTGTGCCCACCTATGACTGGTTTTGAAGGCGCTGGTAGCCTCTGGCACATGAAAATCTGGGTTGGGGACTCGGCAGTCTGGCAGCGGGCTCGGTCCTGGGCTGGCTGCAGCACAGGGCACAAGGTTCCTGGGCTGGGCATCCAGTGCCCATGTCAGCCGCAGGGGTGTGTCCAGGCCCTTGGGTGGCCAGTGTGACCAAATCCCTTGGGGTGGAGACCTGCAGAGGTCACAGGGGCCTCCATCTTCTCCCTCTCAGCCTCCTGAGGACCTGTAAATTAATCCACTAACTGAGCCTGGGTGGTTGTCCTCTGACTGGGGACGCACGAGGTCACCACTCCCTCCACCCCTTTGTGTGTGGGGGGGGGAGGATGGGAGATCAGACAATGAGAAAGTCCAGTGGGGGGTCAGAGGGGAGGGTCCGGCAATTAACCCCACTTCCAGTGAGGGCGGAGTCAGGGGTCAGCACAGCTACACCCACTGGACATGGCCTCTGGGGGGGTGCCCCACAGGTGGACTTCCAGGACAGCCTTCCCGAACCCCAGATCTCCACTTCCTCCTGTCCCCAGCGCCCGGCCCCTAGGGGGGAATCCCCCATCCCGAGCAGCAGCTGATTCCCTCCCCTCCCTCTCCCCCCACCCCGCCCCACTCCACTCTACTTTGGAGCAGAATAACTGGTGATCATTTTTTCCTTCTTTCTGGCAACTAATGGACTCCTTAAATAGCAAAAATTGCGGCCTGTAATTAAGACCTTGCTTTTTAAATGATTAATCATTGTCACCCCCTTGAGCAGTAGCCGGCTCCCCGCTCTTCTCACATTGAAATGCAGATGGCTGGCAGCGGAGGGAGGTGCTCGGGAGCCACAGACGAGCAATTAAACCTTCCCAGCTGTCACCACACCGCGCCTCCCCGGCCCGGCCAGACCCAGGGTGCGGGCCAGGGCTCACTCCACGGAGCCGGCGCCGGCCTCGCTGGCGGCCTGGCCGGGGCCGCGGGTCTGCTCCCCACCTGGCCCTGGCCTTTGCCCAGAAGCTGGGCCTGGGAGAGCAGACAGCCCTGCCCCAACTCAGGAATCTCAGCCACGGCCTGAGAACTGAGAAGGGCAGGCTCAAAGCGTCATCTGTCATGAAGAGTTCTCTGGGTTCTCCTCCTCCTTTCTTCCACTTTTTTGATGGTCACAGGGCTTGAACTGAGGGCCTGGGCACGGGCCCTGAGCTCTTTGGCTCTATTTCCAATCTTCTGGTGGTTCTTTGGAGTTAAGAATCTCAGACTTTCCTTCCCGGGCTGGCTTTGAACCTCAATCTACAGATCTCAGCCTCCTGAGTAGCTAGGATTACAGGTGTGAGCTGCCTTGCCTGTCTTCTTCTTTTTCTTCTCCTCCCTCCTTCTCTTCTTCTTCTTCTTCCTCTTCCTTCTATTTCTTTTCTTTTTCCTCCTCCCCCCCCTCCTTCTCCTCCTCCTCCTCCTCCTCCCCTTCCTCCTCTTTTCCTCCTGCTTCTCCCCCATTCCTTGGCTGTACTGGAGGGTTGAACTCGCTTGCTAGGCAGGACTCCACAGTTCTATCCCTCTGGGCACTGGTTGTTTGGGGGAATAGGGTCTTTATCACTCTGGGCCAGCCTGGACTTCACTCTTCTACTTATGCCTTGCTGTGGCTGGGGTGACAGGTGTGCACGACCACACCCAGCTCCTGGCGGAGGAGGAGTCTCCCTTAGTTTCCACCCAGGCTGATCTCCACCCTCCTCAATGACAGGTGCGATTCGTGGGTACCATCTTTACAAACCAGCCGTATCCTGGGTCCCACAGCTTCTCATTGGCTGAGGACTTACTGACCTCGCGGGTGGGGTGCCTGGAGGCTACACCCCTCACTTTACTGATTTCTTTACTTAGTTTATTATGTGCCAGCGCTAGGGCTTGAACTCAGAGCCTGGCTGTGTTCCCTTAACTTTTTCACTCCAGGCTGGTGCTTTCTGCCACAGCTCCACCTCTGGCTTTTTGCTGGTTAATAGCACTATGATAAGAATTTCAGGGGCTGGGAAGGTGGCTCAGTGGTAGAGTGCTTGTCTTGCATGCATGAGGCCCTGGGTTCGATTCCTCAGCACTACATAAGCAAAAAGAAAAAAGCCGGAAGTGGCGCTGTGGCTCAAGTGGTAGAGCGCTAGCCTTGAGCTGAAGAGCTGAGGGACAGTACCCAGGCCCAGAGTTCAGGACCCACGACTGGACCCCCCCCCCCAAAAAAAGAGCTGAAAGTGGTGGTATGGCTCAAGTGGAGAATGCTGGTCTTGAGCAAAAAGAAGCTCAGGGACTGAGCCTAGGCCCTGAGTTCAAGCCCTACAACGGGCACCTCAAACCCTCCTCTCAATACTTATCCCTTAACCCATCAGGACCCCGGCCGGGGACCCCATGTGGCACCTCTGAGTCTGCGATTCCCCCGACTGTACCACCTTTACCCACATGAGGCCCGGTCTGGCCTGGAGAGAAGGAAGCCAAGGCCTCCTTCCTCTCTCTGCAGGCCCTCACCCTGCATTCCAGGACACCCCCTCCCTCCCGCAGCCCTCCCCATCCACCCCCTCCCTGGGAGGTGTGAGTCACATCCTAGGCCTGGAAATGCCTCCCAATGGCAGCCAAGACGTCTGGGCCAAGCAGACGTCTCTATTCAGCCATAATTGACGTCACCCAAACGTCTGTAACTCCGTCTGGAGGGACACAAAGCTCCCAGGCAGCCCCTTTATGTGGCCACCTTTCACGTGGCAGTCAGAAGTACAGGAGCCGCCTGGGTCCTGCTGCGGGGGGTGGGGGGGCGTCCCCCCCCAGGACAAAGAAGCAGCTCCACAGGGCAGGCCAGGGCCTTCACCTCCCGGGGTGTGTTATGCTAATCCACGATCTGCCCAGACCCAGCCCACAGACACGTGCATGGGACATGCACGGGACAGGACCCAGAGACCACCGTGGGGAGGGGGGGAACCGAGGCAAATCTACGCCCAGCTCCTTTTCTCTTTCATCAGATGATGATGGATGATCTTAGGATGGCACTCAGTCAGCTGACCGACACCGGGCAGGTTACTAGAAGGGAAGGATTCTCCAAAGAGGAGCCAAGAGGGACGGGGGACCCAGTCAGTTCCACCAGGAGCTGGCTGCAGCTCCTTGAGAGAAAGCAGGTGTTTCTTCTTTCTTTTTCTTGTGGGTCCCGGGGTCTTGAACTCAGGGCCTGGGCTGGCTTTGACCTGTGAGCCTCAGATCTCTGCCTCTTGGGTAGCTAGGAGTACAGACCTGAGCCGCTACAGTCTAGCTTTTATTATTTTTAGTAACATGCCTTAGTTGTGCAGAAAGCAATGGGACAGTTCCACACATGGAACAATGTATCCAGACCACCCTCACCCGCCTCCCAGCCCCCTGCATCTCCCTCTCCCCCAGCTTCTTAGAACAACTGCAACAAGTTTCATTGTTCTACTTTTCTTGGGCTCTCTTGTCTTGTCTTGTTGTTTTCGTGTGTATAAATTGCCGTGGCATCTCACGCTGGTGTTTCAGATGCGCACACGTTCTGTTTTCCTCTCCATTGTTTTCTCTTCCTGGCGGGGAGGGGATTTCAGTGCCAGGGGTCTCTGTCCCCGGCCTTGTGCATGAGTTTGATGGTTGATACTTGCGCCAGCTTAGTCTGCTGGAATGGCGGTGACATCTCAGGACACACAAAGCAGCTTTTCACAAGTAGCCACTTCTTGTCTCTGTCTAATATGGAAGAAAAAAAAAAACTGGAACAAAAATGTTAAAGCATGTTTATTGTCTGCCAAGTTTACTCTTGGAGGAGGGTGTGCGTACCCGCTAGGCAATCGCTCTGCTACTTCATAGAAGAGATCGAACCATCTGTGGATTCTGCTACTTGTGGGAGATGCCAAAGCACCTGCATAGTCAGAATTATCTGTAGTAGGGCTGGGGCATGGCTCAAGTGGTAGAGTGCCATCCTAGCAAGCACAACCCCAACACTGCCACACACACACACACACACACACACACACACACACACACACACACACACACACACACACGAGCCCTACTAATCATATTAAGAAAACCATCATCTATTATCATCATCATCCATGAGCTCCCCATAGGATCCTGGGACCAGGACTAGGAGGGCGGTACTTCCTGTTTTTTGGTTGAGTTGAAGAAAGAAAGGAACCCATGTGGTTAGGGAAGGATGAGACAGCAGAGTTCAAATCTCTGCTGCTTCACTACAAGTGTGTGGCCTGGGGAAAGCCTGGGCTTCTCTGAGCCTCAGTTCTTCCTTATGACACGCCCCATGTCAGCTGCCCTGGGGTGACAGCCCCCACAGAAAGACCCAGGAAAGCGCAGCTTGTCTCCCCCTCTGGGACTTCGTTTCCCTAGCACCTCTGGGGATGTCTCTTCTGCCCAGCCCCGCCTCTCTCTCTCCACACCCTTCCTCTCAAGGGACCTTCCAGAGAACCATCTAGGCTGGAGATTTCTGGAACACAAATAAAAGCTGCACAGAGGTAGAGTGCTCACCTAGCACACACAAGGTCCCCAGCACCCCGCATAAAGCCCCCTAGGACTCCCCCCAGGCCCCCTGCCCCCCCCAGGCCTCCCCCTTCTATTTTCCCAGCCAGGAGTCCTGCTGGTTCCCACTTATCACATGAATGGGGCACAAGCGCCCCCCCCCCCCACTCAAGCAAACAATTTGGCTAGCAAATTGACATAATGACCAAAGACAGAGAGGGAAAAAAAACTACCCACCGCCCCCCTCACAGCTGATTAGAAACCTTGGGGCCTTTTCAAGAGCCCTAAGTGATTGGTCCCCTTAATCTGATTACAATTTGTGGAGCCCCTCCTGCCACACTGAAGGGCTGCTCTCAAGCACCGGCTAGATGACACACACACACACCATAATATGCACATGCACACACAATGAACACAATACACAATGCATGCATATGCACATGCACACAGTACACACACATGCACGCATGTGTGTGTGTGCATGTATGTAAACATGCACGCACAATACACACATGCACACAGGACATATGCATGCACACGTGTCTGAAGGCCCCTGGGTGGAGAAGTAGCAGACCTCAGGGCAGGGCCAAGCGGGCGCTGCCTCCCTCCTGCATTAGGTCTCAGTGCTGGGGGACGCTGGCTCTGCCACCCCAGCTGGGTCCTGCAGGGGGGTGTCAGGAGGGGCACCACCCCAATCAGCTGGAATCAAAGCCACTGCTCCCCTCCTCACCACCCCTGCCCCTCCTAGCCAGTGTTCCAGTCCCTGCGACCCCGTGCTCCTGTCCCCTCCACACTGCCCCCTGCCCCCTCCCCTCCACACTGCACCCCTGCCCCCTCCCCTCCACACTGCCCCCTGCTGCCTCCCCTCCACACTGCACCCCTGCCCCCTCCCCTCCACACTGCCCCCTGCCCCCTCCACACTGCCCCCTGCTGCCTCCCCTCCACACTGCACCCCTGCCCCCTCCACACTGCCCCCTGCCCCCTCCCCTCCACACTGCCCCCTGCCCCCTCCCCTCCACACTGCCCCCTGCCCCCTCCCCTCCACACTGCCCCCTGCCCCCTCCACACTGCCCCCTGCCCCCTCCACACTGCCCCCTGCCCCCTCCACACTGCCCCCTTCCCCCTCCACACTGCCCCCTGCCCCCTCCCCTCCACACTGCCCCCTGCCCCCTCCCCTCCACACTGCCCCCTGCCCCCTCCACACTGCACCCCTCCCCTCCACACTGCCCCCTGCCCCCTCCCCTCCACACTGCCCCCTGCCCCCTCCCCTCCACACTGCCCCCTGCCCCCTCCCCTCCACACTGCACCCCTGCCCCCTCCACACTGCCCCCTGCCCCCTCCACACTGCCCCCTCCCCTCCACACTGCCCCCTGCCCCCTCCCCTCCACACTGCCCCCTGCCCCCTCCCCTCCACACTGCCCCCTGCCCCCTCCCCTCCACACTGCCCCCTGCCCCCTCCACACTGCCCCCTGCCCCCTCCACACTGCCCCCTGCCCCCTCCCCTCCACACTGCCCCCTGCCCCCTCCCCTCCACACTGCCCCCTGCCCCCTCCACACTGCCCCCTGCCCCCTCCCCTCCACACTGCCCCCTGCCCCCTCCACACACTGCCCCCTGCCCCCTCCCCTCCACACTGCCCCCTGCCCCCTCCACACTGCCCCCTGCCCCCTCCACACTGCACCCCTCCCCTCCACACTGCCCCCTGCCCCCTCCACACTGCCCCCTGCCCCTCCTCTCCACACTGCACCCTGCCCCCCTCCACACTGCCCCCTGCCCCCTCCACACTGCCCCCTGCCCCCTGCCCCCTCCACACTGCCCCCCTGCTGCCTCCCCTCCACACTGCCCCCTGCCCCCTCCACACTGCCCCCTGCCCCCTCCCCTCCACACTGCCCCCTGCCCCCTCCCCTCCACACTGCCCCCTGCCCCCTCCACACTGCCCCCTGCCCACTCCACACACTGCCCCCTGCCCCCTCCCCTCCACACTGCCCCCTGCCCCCTCCACACTGCCCCCTGCCCCCTCCACACTGCCCCCTGCCCCCTGCCCCCTCCACACTGCCCCCCTGCTGCCTCCCCTCCACACTGCCCCCTGCCCCCTCCACACTGCCCCCTGCCCCCTCCCCTCCACACTGCCCCCTGCCCCCTCCCCTCCACACTGCCCCCTGCCCCCTCCACACTGCCCCCTGCCCCCTCCACACACTGCCCCCTGCCCCCTCCCCTCCACACTGCCCCCTGCCCCCTCCCCTCCACACTGCCCCCTGCCCCCTCCACACTGCCCCCTCCCCTCCACACTGCCCCCTCCCCTCCACACTGCCCCCTGCCCCCTCCACACTGCCCCCTGCCCCCTCCACACACTGCCCCCTGCCCCCTCCCCTCCACACTGCCCCCTGCCCCCTCCCCTCCACACTGCCCCCTGCCCCCTCCACACTGCCCCCTCCCCTCCACACTGCCCCCTCCTCTCCACACTGCACCCCTGCCCCCTCCACACTGCCCCCTGCCGCCTCCCCTCCACACTGCCCCCTGCCCCCTCCACACTGCCCCCTGCCCCCTCCACACTGCCCCCTGCCCTCTCCCCTCCACACTGCACCTCTGCCCCTCCCCTCCACACTGCCCCCTGCCCCCTCCCCTCCACACTGCACCCCTGCCCCCTCCACACTGCCCCCCTGCCCCCTCCCCTCCACACTGCCCCCTGCCCCCTCCACACTGCCCCCTGCCCCCTCCACACTGCCCCTTCCCCTCCACACTGCCCCCTGCCCCCTCCACACTGCACCCCTCCCCTCCACACTGCACCCCTCCCCTCCACACTGCCCCCTCCACACTGCCCCCTCCACACTGCCCCCTGCCCCCTCCCCTCTACACTGCACCCCTGCCCCCTCCACACTGCCCCCTGCCCCCTCCCCTCTACACTGCACCCTTTTCCCCTCCTCTCCACACTGCACCCCTGCCCCTCCCCTCCACATTGTGCCCCATCCCCTTCCCTCCACACTGCACCCCTGCCCCCTCCTTGCCACCCTGTGCCTTCCTCTCCACACTGCACCCCTGCCCTGTCCATACTGCATCCCTGCCCCTCCTCTCCACACTGCACCCTGCCCCCTCCACACTGCCCCCTGCCCCTCCTCTCCACACTGCACCCCTGCTGCCTCCTCTCCACACTGCACCCCTGCCCCCTCCACACTGCACCCCTGCCCTGTCCACACTGCACCCCTGCCCCTCCTCCACACACTGCCCCCCTGCCCCCTCCCCTCCACACTGAACCCCTGCCCCTCCTCCACACACTGCCCCCCTGCCCCCTCCCCTCCACACTGAACCCCTGCCCCTCCTCCACACACTGCCCCCCTGCCCCCTCCTCTCCACACTGCACCCCTGCTCCTCCTCGCCACCCTGAGCCCCTGTTCTCTCCACATTACACCCCTGCTCCTGCACACTGCACCCCTGCTCCCTCCTCTCCACACTGCACCCCTGCTCCCTCCTCTCCACACTGCCCCATGCCCTCCTCGCCACCCTGTGCCCCTGCCCCCTCCTCTCCGCACCACACCCCTGCCCTCCTTTCCACCCCGCACCCCTGCGGAGTGCTGTGCACCTCCTCCTTTGTCACAATGTTTTTCAATCCCACGAAGCAAACTGTCCAATTAGAACCTCGGCCCCTGCCTCCGCCTTTGCGCACGTTTAATTAACATGCTCTTCCCGCAGCTGCTGACAAGTTCCAGAAACAGGTTGTAAAGGGTTTTTGTCTTTACCCAGCGTGGAAAATGAGCGGCATTACATGGCAGAACATGAATAGGTTCCATTTCAGCTCCCTCCCCCTCCCCCGCTCTGTGAAGAGCAGCCAGGCCGTGTGTGTGCATGCACGTGTGCGTGCATGCGTGTGCATGTGTATGTGTGCACACATGTCTGTATGCACACATCTGTAGGGTGGAGTTGAAGGCAGGAGAGAGACCCCTGCTTTTTTCCCTTACCCTCCCCTCCTTCCCAGGAGCCTTTGTTCCATTGAACGCCTCTTTCTGCCGTCTCCTCCCGGCCCACTGCTCTTCCTGGTGCAAACCTTTGCCCTCTATCTGGTAAACTCCTATTCAGCCTCCAGAGCCCTGCTCTGAAGACCCTGCTCTGGGAAGCCACCTGGTCAGCACTGGCTCTCTAACCACACACCTGCCCAAGTTCAGAGTGCCCCCCCCGTGCCAGCTCCCCACCCCCCACCCCCGACTGTGACCCTGACCTGTGCCCAGCACCGGACACCTGAAAGTCACCCACACTGTACCTGCTAGTTTGGCAGGGAGGGAGGGCCAGGCTGAGGGAGATGGTGCCTTCCCTCCATCCCTCCCCTGTCCCCCTCCCCCCTAACTGCTGGTGTGCCCAGAGCAGGCCCAGGAGGAGAGGAGGGCACCACAGGGCACTCTCCTCAAGGAAAGAGCCCAGCCCAGCGCCAGCCCGCTGGCCCCTCCCCCCAGGCTGGACTTCTCACCCCAGGTGAGGGCCAGGCAGCCCCAGGCAGCCCCAAAGACGCATCCATCCACACCATTCTAGAAAGATCATCTCCATTTATTCACAGGATGTCTCCTACATGGCGTCGAGGCCTGGGGCCTCAGGGAGCCTGGGGTGCTGGCTGGGGGTGAGCAGGGGAGGGTGGTCGACAGCTAAGAGGCCTCCTCCACCCTGAGGCCCAGGCCCCACTCTATCCCTGCTCCGGTGCAGGACCAGGCCACCACGCCCCCAGGCTGGCAGTCCTTCCCTTGAGGACCCGCCTCTTCCTCCATCCTCAGCCTCCTGGGTGTGTGTGGGGGGACAGGCCTGCAGGCCACACCGCGCCTAGGGGAAGAGAACAAGCGAACAAGTTCCTTCCAATGCCAGGGACAGGGTGTGGGGCCTGCAGGGAGGGAGGCGGGGTCTACACTGATGCCTGCCTCATTTTCTGCTTCGGATGAGCCAGATGCTACCTCACAGAACAGGGGGCACAGCCTGGAAGTTCTACTGCCTAAAACCCCAATCTTTCCCCTGCCACGCACGGCACCCCACCTTGGCTCCCAGACCTCGAGATCCGCGAGCACTGGTCTCCAAGCAAGTCAAAAAGCTCTAAAAACAAGACCAGTGGCCTGGAAAGACACCGGTCACTCCACGCGCCCTCTGGGTGGCCTCGGGGATTCCCCAGCCTCTCCCTGAGCCTTGATTTCCCTGTCTATAAAAAGAGAGAGAGAGGCTGAGCACTGTGGTATGGGCCTGTAATTCCAGCTCTCCGGTGGCTGGGGCAGGAAGATCTCAAGTTCAAGACCAGAGGCCCTGGAGATCTCACAAGCACTGGCTCGGGGACCCCTGAGTGAGCACCCACTGAGGGAAAAAAGGGAAAAGGAGCGAGTCTGGCCTGAACTGGTCCACGGAGTGGCCAGGCCCATCCGCGTGGCATCTCCAGAGAAGGAAGCTGCAGGGTGGGATTTAGAGACCCCGACCCCCACCGGGACAGCCAGCCCAGTCACCCACCCACAGGGCTCACCTGCTGCTCCCCGGCTCGGGTCAGGATGCCGAGGGTCCTAGGGATGCTGAAGGTCCCGAGGGTCCTGTAGGTGCCGGGGGCTTGAGGGTGGTGTCCTCCGGGAAGGCCCTGCTCTTCTCTTCTTCCATCTGTGGAGAGAAGAGGCCGCTGGGCCAGTCCCAGGCGGGACTGACTGCCACCACCCCCCCCCACCCCCCCCCCCCCGCCCCGTCCCCCCTTGGGCTGCAAGGCCAGGAGCTACAAACGGCGGGCGGTTAGCGCCCCCTTGTGGTCAGAGCACACATCGCTGATCCAGGTGCTGGGATCCAGCAAGAACCAGACTCTGGAGTCTTATCAGCAGGCTGGGGGGGGGGGGAGTGGGGGTGGGGGGAGGGGGTTTGGAGGTGGGTGCTGAACCCAGTTGTTGGTTGTTGTTTTTTTTTTTGTTGGACTTGGAGCCTGAACTCTGGGTCAGGGCAAGGCTAGCGCTCTACCACTTGAGCCACAGCACCACTTCAGGCTTTTTCTGCTTATGTGGTGCTGAGGAATCAAACCCAGAAGGCAAGCACTCTACCCCTGAGCCACCTTCCCAGCCCTGAACCCAGTTTTGGAAGCTGAGGCGTGAGAGGCAGCTGTGGAGCTGTGGACAGGTCCAAGCATGGGATGGGGAACAGAGGCTGGGCAGCTGAGCCCGGCCTTGGCCTCTCGGTGGCCTCCCGGGGTCATCTGTCCCGAGCTCCATCCTCCGGTGAGCAGGGACTGCCCGAGGCTCCGGCCGGCCTCTGTCCCTGCAGAACTTTACTGCTCTAAACCACACGTGGGAGCCACGGTGTGAACTTGGAGGGAAGGATGGAGCTGGAAACAGAAGCAGGAATGGGAACCGCTAACAGTTCTGACTGTTGGCCAGTGCTAAGCAAACCCACGTGGGTGTCTGGGTAGCTCCCGTGCCGACTTTACCGGTAGGAGGAAAAGAACTGTGCTCCGAAAGAAGAGTTTATTAAAGATGTCAGAGCCCTGGGCCAATCTTAGGCTACGGAGGTAAAAAGAAAGAGCTAAGAAAAAGCTGTGTAGGCAGAGAAAAAGACAGAAAATGTACCACAAACATTAAGTGTTTGAATTTGGGTGATGGGCGTTTTCTTCCTTCTTTCCCTTCCCTCCTTCCCTCCCTCCTTCCCACCGTCCCTCCCTCCCTCCCTCCCTTCCTATTTTGGCTGTGGTGTTGGATCTTGAACTCAGGGCCTTGGACACATGCTCTACTACTGAGCTGCACCTCATCCTCTTGCAATGAGACTTTATACTTTTCTCTAACTTTAATAACCTTTGAGTCCTTTTATAACTAAAGAAGGTGATAAGGTCCTGGGGTCCAGGGGAAAAGGAGGGGCTTAAATCCACAGCAGACAAGCGGGTGCATCGCTGGCCGGGTGGATGATGGTGGGGAGGTGGGCACAGTTAACTTTGTGCAGAAGAAGTTTCTAGAACTCACCTCCCAGTAGACGCTGTCCTCAAAGCAGTTCTCATCCGCAGCTTGTCCCCAGAAAGGTAATCTTAGAATGAGCCCTGCAGACAGTAGGTGTCACCAGAGAAGCCAAAGCACAGGGATGGGGAGTCCTGGGCGCTGGGCTGCCCCTGTGGTGCACCCAGGGGAGCCCCGCAGACGCCGCCCCCCGCTTCTCTGCTGCTCACCCATGACGCTGCCGCCCACCAGGGCCATGGCCAAAGTCAGGAGGAGCCCAAATATCTGGAACTTTCCCTGTGTCTTCGCCGTCCAGTTCTGCTTTAAACCTTCAAAGTCAAAGGAATGGACAAGCCTGGGTGGAGACAGCGGCAGGTCAGGCCTGCGGAGCCAGCCCCCGTCCTGACCCCTCCCAGGGGGTTCCCAGCCTCTGCCACCCCCCCCCCCCGCCCCACACAGTGGGGTCTGGGCAGAGCAGAGGCTCCACCACTCTGGGGCAGGAGGAAGATGGCGGGCGGAGGGACAGAGGGAGGGCTGTGATCTGGACTGAGGAGGACCCACAGGGGAGGGAAGAGGAGGAGGGAGGAGGAGGGAGGACCCCCTCCCACCCCGTCCACCCTTACCCCGCTTTCCCGTACACGTCGGGCGTGGCACAGGCCGCGGTCACGGCCCCCACGATGGCCCCCACGATGCCCGGGATGCCGTGCAGGTTGTGGATGCCACACGTGTCCTGGATGCGCAGCCGCGACTCGAGGAACGGCTGGGGAGGGCGTGGAGCGGCGGTGAACACCGGGGCCCCCCCCCCCCCCCGGACACGGCGCCCAGGCTCCCAGCACCCCCCCCTTCCAGGAGCCCGGAGACTCGGGCCGGCCCTCACCGTCAGGAACTCGAAGCCCAGCGTGGAGAGGCCGCCGCAGAGGCCGCCCACGAGGAGGGCCCCGTAGGGCATGAGCATCATCTCGGCCGCGGTGCCCACGCCCACGCCGCCGGCCAGCGTGGCGTTCTGGATGTGGACCTGGGCGGGGGGGGGGGCTCAGCTCAGCTCCCCCCCCCAGCTTGCTTTGGGCTTGCACCGTGTGCAAGGTGGTGCAGGGACCCCACGGGGACCCCACGGGGACTCCAGGCGCGTGCCGCGTGGAGACTCTCATCTCAGAGTGGTGGAGCGTGCGGGAGCTGCCCCCACACCGCCCTCTGCTCACCATGTCCAGCCTGCCCTTCCTGTGCACCGCGCTGGACACGGCCACCGCGGCCAGCACGCTGGCCGCCAGGGAGCAGTAGGTGTTGAGGGCGGCGCGGTGCTGGGCGTCCCCGTGGTAGGACACGGCCGAGTTGAAGCTGGGCCAGTACATCCACAGGAACAGAGTGCCTGGGAGAGACCGAGGGGCGCTCGGGATGGGAACCTGGCGCTGGGGGCCCCTGGGGTACAGGCCAAGTTCCTGCCCAACGGGCTGAGGGTGCTCCCCCCCAACCAGGGGATTATCTGAAGGCACCGCCCTCCCTCACCCCTCCTGCTCACCAAGGGTAGGGCTGAGTGCCAAGCACTGCTGTGGACCCCACCGCTGGGGCCTGGTCCAGATGCCCCCCCCCCCCCCCCAGTGAAGGGACCCAGGGAGAGGGAAGGCACGCTCATCCCAGCCCAGCACAGGGACCCATAACAGGCAATCTCCCCCTGCCACCCCGCTCAAAAGCAACTGGTAGATGCCCGCCGGCCGGGAACGGGGGAGGGGACGGTGCCCCCCCCCCCCCCCGCTTTCCCCTCCCCAGCTCTCACCAATCATGGCAAAGAGGTCGGAGTGGTACACGGAAGTCTGCCGCCGCTTGCTCTGCTCTAGGTTGCGGCGGTAGAGGATCCAGGTCACCGTGAGCCCAAAGTAGGCGCCGAACGTGTGGATGGTCATGGAGCCTCCCGCGTCCTTCACCTGAGGGACAGGAAGTGGGGGAGTCTGCAGTCTCCCCCTCGCTTCTCATCCATCGCCGTCAAGTCCCTCACACACACACTCACACACACACGCGTGCACTCACACACTAACACACACTCACACACACACATCCACACGCAGCTGGTTCTGAGTCCTCAGGTTCCTCAGGACCATGTGGGTGGGGGAAGGGGCATCTCTGAGCCCAAGTGGTAAAGCTCAATGCCAGCTCCCTCAGCCACCCCACGGCACTGGGCATGGCTCCCAGATGGGGAGCCCAGCGTGGAGAGGGACTCCGCCAGTCACAGGGCCACTCGCAACAGCCGGTCCCTGGCCTCCTCATCTTCATTCCCAGCCAGTCTCTTCCCTGTGTCTCCTTTCTCCCATTTCACACAACCTCGCCAACACCACCCTGCCCAGGCGGCCTGCACACAGCCCGGACCACACCCCCGCCTGCCCATCCTGTGTCCCCAATCCTCCACCTCCTAGTGTCCCCACCAGTGGGAGTCCCACTCACCAACAACAGGTTGAGAAGCATGAACTCATTCACCGAGAACAGTGTCACTTGCACAAACGTCATGATGAGTAACTGGACGGGGCTTACTTTGCCCAGGACTGCCCCAAAGGCCACGCAGACAGAGGCCACGCAGAAGTCCGCATTGATGAGGCTGGGGTAAGGGAGACAGGCAGGCGCCCAGGGCTGAGCCACGGAACTAGCAAGAGTTCTATACACGAAAGGGTCATTCATAGAAAAACACGTACGTCTGGAATGCCAGAGTGCCCTTGTTACACGGCACAGGGAAAGTGCACCAGGCTCTGTTGGGGCTGGATGCCGGTTAATTAGTGAAGCGGGTGAATGAGGATATGCAGTCAAAGCAGTTTATAAGCACGGGGAGAAACGAACAATGAGACCTACTGAGATTGTTTTAAGAAGTGGGGAGGAGCTGGGAGCTGGTGGCTCCTGCTTGTCATCCTAGCTACTCAGGAACTTGAGATCTGAGGATCATGGTTCAAAGCCAGCTCAGGTAGGAAAATCTGTGAGACACTTATCTCCAATAAACCACCAGAAAACCAGAAGTGGCGCTGTGGCTCAAGTGGTAGAGCGCTCGCCTTGAGCTGAAGAGCTGAGGGACAGCGCCCAGGCCCAGGGTTTCATGAGCCATGCCCAACAAACAAAAACAAGGCAAAACAAAACAAGAAGTGGGGATGGATCCAGCAGCTCAAACCTGTAATTCTGGCTATTCAGGAGGCTGCCATGTGAGAATGGAAGTTCAAAACCGACCCAGAGGTAGAAGGGGCCAGGAGACTCCTCAGATCCATCCAGGCCCCGCCTTCCACCTCCTCCCAGTGTCCTGCTCAGGGTCCTACCCTACTAAAGACCCCGCCCACAGGCAAGCCCCGCCCAGGGCATGCTAATTCACCCTTGAGGGCCTGCCCCAGTGCCACGCCCACGCAAGGCCCCACCCACCACACAAGCCCCACCCTGGGGTATGCTAATCCTCCCTTCAGGCCCTGCCCCAGTGCCAGGCCTCACACAAGGCCACGCCCACCACAAAGCCCCCACTCCACCATTCAGACCCCGCCTGCGGCCCCGCCCCCAGCCGCGGCCCCGCCCACCTCCTCCCAGCCCCGCCCAGGTCCCCCTTCCTCTCACTTCTCCACGCCCAGCAGGATGTGGCCATCTTTGAAGGAGTGGAACCAGCCCTGCATCAGCAGCGCCCACTGGATGCCGAAGGCCGCCAGCAGGAAGTTGAAGCCCAGGGCGCTGAACCCGTAGCGCTGCAGGAAGGTCATGAGGAAGCCGAAGCCCACGAAGACCATGACGTGCACGTCCTGGAAGCCTGTGGGGACAGCAGGCGGGGGTCTGGGCCTGGAGCAGGCCTCTGCTCACCCCAGCCCCGCAGGCTGGGACGGATCAGGGGCCAGCGGGGTCAGGAGCGCCTGCGCCGCCCCCATCCAGTGCTCCCTCCACAGGCTGGCAGACCCCGGGACCCACTGCAGCAGGCTAGACCCCAGCATGCTGAGAGCCGGGGGCACAGGCCGGAACCCGGCATGCCGTGGGCCGGGGCACAGGCTGTTGGCTCCAGGCAGCACGGGCTCCTGGCCCCGTGGCTCGGTTGTAGCGGAGGCACAGGAGCCGCGCGGGCTCGGGTCTGTCAGGGACGCAAGGCCGGCTGATGTCCCGCAGCATCCTGTGCCACGGCCCCACATGGCCAGCGATGGTTGGAAATGGAGCTCGTGTATGTAAAGCACCGTAAAAGGTATTCTGGTTATTCCGGGAAGAACTGCTGGGTGACAGACTGTGGAGTGGGAGGTGACGCCTCCAGATGAGAGTTCTAGAAGCAGTGAGGCTGCACGGGCAGAATCACCGGGCCTGGGAAAATGCAGGTGGGAGGGAGGAGCTGGATCCTGGCCTGGCCTTGGCGACCTTGAGATGCCCCCAGGGGATGGGACCGCTGTGCCTGGCTGGGGGGGGGGCAGGAGGGGCTCCTGGAGGCTGGACAGGTGCAGACACCTGTGGGTTGGAATGTGGGACTGGAGAGATGAGCAGACGTGTCTGCGTGTGGACGCCAGGGGCCGTGACCAACAAGTGGGGGAGGGATCCCCTAGGGAAAGAGGCCTGGCTTTTCAAAGAGGAGGAGCCACTGCCCCGTGGCACAGGGCAGTGCCGGAGGGGCAGGTGGAGCCAAAGGGCAGGGGAGAGGGCGCTGCCTTTGGTCTCCCAGTGGCCCCAGAGCAGGTGCATCCTGTGCCTCCTCCCCCTCCTCCCCGCTGTCCCTTCTGCCCCCAGCTGCCCGCCCCCTGTTGCCCTCCATCTTTGTCCCTCTCTGGACACTGTCCTTTTCTCTCTCCCTGCTCGCCAGTACACAGATGCCAGCCTCCCTCTGCCTGGACACCGCCCTTTCTCTTCCGCTTCTCAGCAGGTCCTACTCTTAGCATGAAAGGTACCGGTGAGTTAATTTTCATTTCTTGTGTGAGTCTGCATGCTGCCTAAAAAGGTTGGCCCAGGATCGACAGCAAAGATGCACGCCAAAGACCTTCCGCAAAGGATGTGATCTGGCCCTCTGGTCAGACTGCCCCCCCCCTCAGTAGTGTGTGAGCAGAGACTCTGGGGGTGCACTCCAAGGGGGACCCCCGTCAAAGCCCCCGCCGGGCTCTTCAGTGATCACTCAGTGGTGAGCGCCTACTTCTCTTTTCCCCTTCAGGACCAACAGGATGCCTCATGGTGAGCTGATGAACTCACTGAGGGTCGGTGGAAGTTGACCGTCACCCACCTCCATGCCGGGGGCTTCCGTGGCCGCCTCCCTGACCCCCAGCCCGGAGCTGCACAACAGGAGGGCAACCTGGCTACCCATCGCCAGAGGCTCCACTAGGGGGCGTGAGTGCACAGCACTTCCTGTGCCCTTCCTTGATTGGTACCCACACGTTCCTGCTGGTAAGGGGCAGTAAGAATTAACTTCCTCTTCCCTCTATAGTCGGGGCCTCTAGGGCCTTTCATCGCCCCCATCCCTATCACAGAGGAGGCTGAGATGAGGAGGATCGTGGTGGGGAAGGCCTGTCTAACAAGCACAGAGCCAAGTCAGCCCAGGAGCCCTACACATACAAACACAGCCCCCAAATCCCACCTTCCTCCACGCAGTTCTGCCTGTGTGTGGTTGTTTGGGGACCTGAGGGAAACTAGTTCTGGAGGAAGAGAACGGGACAGGGAGGAGACGCCTGGTGGCACGGCGGCTGTTGGAGCTGCGCTTCAGGTCATGACCCCTGGGGCACCAGCAGCTCAGGGAGCTCAGAAAGCCCAGGGCATGGAAGGAGTCCCCTGTGTGGGGGGGTGACCTTGGACCCGACCTTCTGGTTCCCAGATGGTGAGCATGGAAAGGCAACCATGCTTCGTGTGCTTCGATCAGATGCTGGGTTAGGAAGTGAGTGACTCAGACCCAGCACCGTGCCAGAGTTCTGCACACCGTCAGCACAGGTTGGCTTAGGGAGTCCGCACGGGAGACGCTACCCAGCGGGGCTGCAGCCCAGCCCCACATCCCAAGGCCACACTCTCAGCCCTGGGTACCAGACAGGGCAGGGAAGGCTCCAGGGCTCTCCCCAAGCCTAGAGAAGGGGGATTACCACAGCCTCCCTACCAGGACCAGTGCCTGTGTATCTAGTGAGACCTGCAAGCCACTGACAGAACATCCCCTTGGCTCACACCTGTCATCCTAGCTACCCAGGAGGCTGAGATCTGAGGATCACACTTTGAAGCTAGCCAGGGGCAGGAAACTCTCTCTGGGACTCTATTTTTTTTTTGGGGGGGGGGGCTCTGGTCATGGGTCTGAACTCTGGGCCTGGATGCTGTCCCTCAGCTCTTCAGCTCAAGGCTAGCGCTCTACCACTTGAGCCACAGCGCCACTTCCGGCTTCTTTCTTTTTGCTTATGTGGTGCTGAGGAATCGAACCCAGGGCCTCATGCATGCAAGGCAAGCGCTCTACCACTGAGCCACCTTCCCAGCCCCTCTCTGGGACTCTTATCTCCCCTGAACCAACCCAAAGCTGGAAGTGGAGGTGTGGCTCAAGTGGTAGAGCACCAGCCTTGAGCAAAAAAAGAAAGGAAGAAAGTCAAGCAAGAGTGTGTGAGGCGGTGCGGGCGGGTGCGTGTGCGTGCCGGGGTCTTCCCCAGGGTCTTCCCGGGGAGGAGGCCCGGGCCGCGGGAGGTGGTGTGGCGGGGACGGCCAGGGACGGCCAGGATGGGAGCGGGCTGCGCCTCCCCGCGCCCTGTGCGCCCCGGGCTGGTGACTCACTCGGGTAGCGGTAGTAGAACTCGTTGTCCAGGTCGCGGGAGCCGTTCCCGGGGCTCCGGGCGCCCCACCAGCGCGCGTCGGCGTCCGCGTCGTAGCGCGCGAACACACCGAAGAGCACCAGCGTGGCCGCCTGCAGCGCCAGGCAGACGGCCGGCAGCCGCCAGCGGAGGTCGGTGTTCCAGGCCATGCGGGACAGGGGCGCGTGGGGCGGGGCGCGGGGCGCGCGGGACCGGGCGCGGGCGCGCGGGACCGGGCGCAGGACAGGGGCGCGCGGACGCGGGCCGGGAGCACGGCTGGGCTCTCACCTCCCGGGCTTATAGGCCGGGGCCGGGGCGGGGCCGCGCCCCAGCTCCGCCCGCCCGGTCCGGGGCCAGCGAGGCCGCCTGGGGTGGGGGTGTCGGGGCACCCGGCCCCGAGCTCCCCACGATGGGTGAGGGAGCGGGAAGGACCAGCTCCACCCCCCATTCTGAGCGCCTCCCTGTCCCTGCACTTCCCCGTTGGTTCTGGGCAACGGGGAAGAAAACAGGGCCAGGTGAGAGAATTCCTGGATGTGAGCCCTCTTTCCCTCTCCTCCTGCTTCGCCCTTCACGGCCACCTCCTCCTCCATCATCCCCATCACTACATCTCCATCACCACCACCGGCATCAGCTCCATGCCATCAGCATTGCCCACCACCGTCACTGCCAACTCCTATCACCCCAGCACCACCCCACCCCACCTCCATGATCACCCCCACCATTGCTGTCACCACCCCCATCACGATCACATCCACATCTTCACCACCACCATCTCCAGCATCACCAAGCCTGTCAGTTTCACATTACAGATTCACTAGGGGAAGGGGAAGCTGAGACTTGTGACTGGGAGGGGGGAGAGGAGCTGGGGAGGGAGGGGGGCCTTGGGGTGGGGTTCCCTGGATTGGCTCCTGGATCCACAGGAGGTGTTTGCAGGCCTGAGACCCAAATAAAGCTGGATGGAGGCTTGGTGCATGGTGAGGTGGCTCGCTAGACTTAGCTGGGCGGATGGGCTGTGGGAATTTATGCTGTTATGGCTCGTGACCTGAGAGGAGAACTCTAAAACCTCTTGGCAACTTTTCTGTAAATCCCAAATAAAGGGAGGGTAAAGAAAAAAGCATAGAGGCGGGGGAGGGAGGGGAGTGGGGAGGGAAAGGGGGGGAAACAGGACACCAGGAACACAGAGGCCAGGGATGGCCCTGTGGGCCAATGGACTGAGCCAGAGGGAGAAGGGGGGAGGGGGAGAGGAAGGGAGGAGAGAAGCAGGGAGGGGGGAGGGAAGGAGAAGGGAGGGAGGGGAGGGAGAGGGAGGAAAGGCAAGCTGAGGGAGGAGGGAAGCAGGGGGAGGGAAGCAGGGAGGAGGGGAGAGGGAGGAAGGGGAAGAGAGGGAGGGAGGGGTGGAGGAGGAGAGGAGGGAAGGGAGGGGGGAGAGACCTGCTTCCCCAGGTCTACTGGCCCAGGAGTTAAAGCAGAACAAAGCTCTCCCCCCCCCCCCCGTAGTGGGGTGAGTCTGGTGGAACTGGGGTGATCTGGGGCTTTTCTCCTCTCTACTCCTGGCTAGGACTTCGGGCTGGAACCCCCTGTTTGTGGTTTGTCCTTCCCTACCAGGTCCCAGGACCCGGCTGCTCTGCACCAATCTCTGCAGCGGGCAGGGCTCCCGCAGGGCGCAGGTTCCCTCGGGCGGCCGCAGGGGAAAGCGCGGAGTGGGCCTCCTGGTCACCCTCCTGCCTGCTATCCCGCGGGAGACCAGCGGGTGCAGTGGCACTGGGCACACAAGCACAGGAGTTGGGAGCTCTTGGGCTGGTCGCAGGGCAGAGACTGAGCAGAACGTGACAGCAGTGCCAGCTGGTTTCCTCGCAGGGCTCCTCATGTGTGCCTCCCACATCCCCACTTCCTGTGGGGCTCCGAGGCCCCACACGCCCCGGGGACCAACCACGGCCCAGCCAGCCAGGTACCCAGCGGTGACTCAGAGTCGGGGAGCGGCTCTGTCTCTGTCCTCTGGTGCGGTTTCCCCAGGAGCTTTCTGAAAATCGTCCAGGCCGGGTGTGCTCGCCATCGGGGCTGGGCTGGGCACAGCCCTGGCAGTAAGCCAACCTGCAGGCCCCAAAGCCACTGCCAGGGCGCTGCCGCAGCCCCCAGGGTGGAGGGCGGAGGCCTCCAGAATCAAAGAACACAGAGAACAAGGTGGTTACTGGATGGGACTTGTTCCCTGGGGTGCCCTGGAAGGAGCCAGCAGATAAACTCAAAGGCTACATTGCAACTGCCCTGGACTTTTTCTTTCTTCCTTTTTTTCTTGGCAGTACAAGGGTTTCAACTCACATGCGCACGCTTGCTAGCAGGTGCCCTACCACTTGGGCCACGACCCCTGCCCCTCTTTTGCTTTTCAGTTATTTCTCAGATAGTATCTCCAATTTTTTGTGTGGGGGGGGAGCTGGTCCATGATTCTCCTACGTGTTGTCTCCCTATTCATTCAACGCCAGGCCCAGCTTGTTCTGTTCCTGGAGATGGAGGTCCCATTAACTTTGTCTCAAATAAGATCCTCTCAATGTTTGCTTCCCTAGTAGCTGGGATTGCAGGCATGAGCTACTGTGCTGGGACCACAACCACCATCTAGATTCTTAAGCAAATGGAGGTGTTGCCGGTGACCAAGAAGAAAGTGAGGGTACCTGGCCTGGGTTAAAGAGACATAAAATGTTTTGATGGATCTCTGATGAGTTCTTGGGTCAAAATGGAAAGTTATAAATGCTGTTGGAACAACTAGGAAAATAAGAACAGTGTATTCGATGATGGAATTAAAAGTGTTTTTTGTTCAAACTCGGGCTCACATTCGCTCAGCTGGTGCCCTACCACTTGAGCCATGCCCTATTTCTGGTTGTTGTTGTTGTTGTTGTTGTTTTGGTTGGTCCTGGGGCTTGAACTCTGGGCCTGGGCACTAACCCTGAGCCTCTTTGTGCTCAGGCTAGTGCTTTACCACTTGAGCCACAGCACCACTTCCGGCTTTTTCTCAGTAGCTTTTCAGAAATAAGAGTCACAAGGACTTTCCTGTCTGTGCTGGCTTCGAACCTCAATCCTCAGGTCTCAGCCTCCTGAGTAGATGGGATGACAGGCATGAGCTACCAGGCCTGCACTCAACAGCAAGGCTGAGGGGCTGAGAATGAGGGGGGGGAGCTGAACTTCAAGGCAAGATCTCCCTGATGGGTGGCAGCTGTGGGGAAGGGGGGAAGGGGAGGAGGGATAGTTGATCTTTTAGAGACAAGGAAGCACCATGTCGCTGCTTCACACTATTCAGTAGCTAAACCAGCACATGCGGTCCAGAACGTGGAACTGAGGACTGAAACAGGCTTGTGGAGACTTCAGTTCTCCCACGCCCCCTGCGAGGACTGGGGTTGGGCCCTGGAGCAGATCATGTTAGGGTAGGGAAGCATGGAAACGCTGGCTGGGCGGCGGTACTGAGCATTCCCTCTAATCCCGTGAGATTAACACCTGTCATTCAGTCATTCACTTGCCCCAAATGTCACACAGCTGGGAACTAGGGTTCAACAAAAGTTTGAGAGCTGGGTGTGGAGGGTAGTCTATGCGATCCATCACCCCAGCATTCAGGAAGCTGATTCTGAGGATGGAAGCCAGCCCGGAGACTCATCTCCAATTAATCAGCAAAAAGAGGAAGGATGGGCAAGTGATGGTAGAGCACCAGCCTCGAGAGAGAGGAAACTAAGAGACAGCACCTAGGCCCTGAACTCACACAGACAGACGACAGACAGACAGACAGACACACACGTATGCACAGACACTCAGGTAAGAGCAATGCCCTCATGAGTTGGGGGCCAGGCGGGGGACCCCGGGTTGCTCACACTCAGATCTCCCTGCCACCTGGGCTGCCTCTGGTCTGGCTCCTCAGCCCACACGAAGCCCCTGCCACCAGAGCACAGGGCACAGACCCACGTTCCCCCCTTGCTCCACAGAGGGTAAGACCAGAGCCGCCCCCCCTGCCCCCTCCCCCCCCCCCCGCCAGGCTCTGTCAGTCACCCCTGCACTTAGGATCAAGGCCAGCTTTATCTAAGGTGACCCTGCACCTGCAGCAGCCCAGGAGGAGAAGGGGCTTTAGTAATCATTACACCTGGAATGCAGTCACCCTAGCATGACAGATGGCCGCGGCCAGAGGGGGTCCCCTCCCCCTCCCCCCACACAGGGTCTTCATTACCCCAGATCTGACTACCATGTAACTGGCCCTTCCTCCATTCCTCCCTCCCCACCAGCCAAGCCTGCTGCAACTCCAGCTGCAGCCGCCCTCAATAATGTCACCCTCGAGCGGGAGCCACTGTCGCCAAGGGTCCCAGGGTGCGGGGAGGGGTCTGGCTGTCCAGGTGGCAGGCCCATCTAGGATGCAGTGTCAGCGCTGCTCTCCACACCCCCCACCCCCGCCTCCTCCTCCGAGTCCAGGAGCCGTGGCATCTCTTGCCAGATGGACGGGAGGAAGTTGGGGTGCAGCCCTGTGCAGTGGGAGGAATGGAGAACCCACAGACAGACCCTCAGGACGCCTCTGCTGATTTGCTTGGGCCAGTGGCCAGCCGGAGAGGCTCTCTGACCTGGGGCCGGTCCCCTGGGAACACTGCAGGCCCATGAAGACACCCAAGCTTAGATTGGAGGCGTGGCTCAAGTGGGAGAGCGCCAGCCTGAAACAGGGAAGGTGAACGAGAGCCACGGCTCTGAGTTCAAGTCCTGGCATGGCGTGTACATGCCAGGCTAGCCTGGCCTGGCAGAGCCCATTCCAACCCCCAGACCAGGCTGCTGGGCGGGCTTTGGGGGTGGGGGGGGGGTGGGAACTGTCCTATCCATGCGGGGCCAGGGCAGCGAGCCAGCCAGCAACCCAAGGAGGTGACCTTGAGCAGAGACCGATCACTGCAGATAAGGTGTGCCCTGCACACTCGGAGGGAGGCGGAGGGAGGCAGGCAGCCAGCTGAGACTATCGCATCTGGAATGGGCCTGTAGGGGCCCCACTCTGCCCTGGACAGGAGCAGAGGTGGGGGGAGGAAGGGGGCGAGGGGGTACAACCAGCAGGTATGGGGCCTCCCTCAGCGTGGGCTGTGTTTAGACTCACACAGCTGCTGCCAGTGTCCACTGCGGGACCAGAAGCAGGCCGCCCAGCCCCCGAGACCACCTTCCCTCTCATGAAGCGAAGATAATCACGCAGGCTGGGGGCGTGGCTCAGCCGCAGACTCCTACCCCCAGCCAGCAAGTCAAGGTCATAGGTTCTTGAACTCCAGTACCACCATCAAAAAGGAAAGAAGCGTAATAACAGAGTTAGTTCTTGTGAGGAGTGAGAACATGTGGAGCTCTGCCTGCACGTTTGGGGCTCAGAAAAGGGGGTTCTGCTCCGCTGCCCTGCCCTGCCCTGGCCTGGTCTTACCACTCTGTCCTCCCCCCCTCCCCCACCATGGGACCTGGCAGCAGCAGCCAGTAAGAGGAAGAGAGCAGGTTTGACATGGAGTCCTGGCCCAGAGAATGCTGGGAAATGTCTCCTTGTCTTTGGCTAAGATGAGGATCTGGCTGCCCAATGGTTCATCCAGAACACGGATTCAAATGAGTGGCACTTTCTCTCTCTCTCTCTCGCTCTCTCTCTCCCTCCCTGTGGAAGGATTCTCTGCCCATACTGACCAGACATAGGGAGCAGCCATCATAGTAATAACAATCATTAGAACAATAGTTATTATTACTGCTACTCACAACCAAGTCAAAGCTACTCGTCATGTTTACCAAATGAAAGCATAACAACAGAGCCGGGGACTCGCCCGGAACCTGGCTCCCTAAATCCAAATGCGGTTCATGAGGAGAGGCCAGTGCGTAGTAATGATCATGCGCCGCCCACCAATCTGCTCCCTGTTCTGGCCTGGCCCATGTGCATGCTTGTGGAGTGAACATAAGGAATACACTGAAAGCGGTATGATTAATAGGATGTGATATAATTCACAAACACTTCCCTGGCCTCTACAGTTTGGTCCATATGGTTGGTCCATCCAGGGAAGGAACAATTGAGCGTAGCGTGGTGGTCTACACCTGTGATCCCTCCACTGAGAGAGGAGGCAGGAAGATCTTAAGTTTGAACTCAATCAGGACTACCTAGCAAGTTCTAAGCAAGCCTAGACTATGTAGTGGGACCCTGTGTCTAAATAAATACATAGAAAAGAAAACATGAATTTGATCCTAACCAACCCCCCCCCAAAAAAACCCCAAAAGTTGCTCTAAAATGTTACCATGAAACATCTCTCTTAGTGTATCACTGAGCTGAGAAAAGCGTGAACTATCTGCAGTGGTACTCAGTAGATACTATGTTGAGCAACTTGTGGGTGGGGACAGGAGAGAAAAACTGGGAGAGAGGGAAGGGGTGACATTTTCCTTAAAAGAAATGTACTCGTTACCTGACTTATGTAACTGTCGCCCATCTGTACATCACCTTTACAATAACAATAAAAAGATAATTTTTTAAAGTCAGTTATGCACAGAACTCAGAGAT
Organism: Dipodomys spectabilis; assembly: GCF_019054845.1. Taxonomy (NCBI): domain Eukaryota; kingdom Metazoa; phylum Chordata; class Mammalia; order Rodentia; family Heteromyidae; genus Dipodomys; species Dipodomys spectabilis. The sequence continues at coordinate 781,733 of NW_024871229.1, read as the reverse complement.
AGGAGTAACGTTGACCCAAAGCTGAGGTTTTGGGGGTAGAGGGTCCTGGAGAATGAGAGCTGGCGCTGGACGGCTGCCCCAAATGGGAAGATAGAAGATGAATGTTCCAGTCCTCCAGGGAGTGGGGTAAGCGCACAGCCACGTTCACACATAAATCTTACTGGTATAAGAGAAGTATGCCATTTGCAAATACTAATCAACCCGCCAATCCTTCTTAGGCAATTAATTCTTGCAAAATACTTCTGTTAGTTTTTTGTTTTTCCTTTTCAAACTCCTATACTGTCATTCCAAGGCGGTAATTCATCACCGTGGGGGCACGGATGTTGGTTGACGTTTTGATGGCAGGGAGGAAGAAATAATACAGACGTGTTGAGACCTCATCAGCCACTTATTGGTCAATTATGCAAGCTACTTCTTTGCTGAATCACATAATACTTTTCAAACAATGGCAGAATGTTTCCTGGCTATACATAAACCCACACACACATGTATTGGCTACGTGGTTACAGATATAATTTTTAATTTAGTTTGAATCCTCTGTATTTTCCCATCACTCTACTCTAGAGGACCAACACAATAAACCCAGCACTTGCTGATGGCCATGTTGTAAGTTCCCTCAGCACAGCTGACTTCAGGCTTCCAACTCCAACACATCAGTGTCACCACTGAGTTACCAGCCTGCGATGAAGGGGAGATCAAGTAGCTGGACTCAGTGGCTCAGGACTGTCATGCTGGCTGCCTGCAAGGTGAGGAGACACAGGGAAGCTGACCTGCACGAGAGCACTATCAGGCGGTGGGGTGCTGCCTAGCAAATACAGGGCTACGAGTTCAAACCCCAGGTACAGGCTGGGAAGGTGGCTCAGTGGTAGAGCACTTGCCTTGCATGCATGAGCCTCTGGGTTCGATTCCTCAGTACCACATAAGCAGAAAAAGCTGGAAGTGGCACTGTGGCTTAAGTAGTAGAGCGCTCACCTTGAGCTGAAGAACTGAGGGACAGCGCCCAGGCTCAGAGTTCAAGCCCCACAACCAAAAACAAACAAACAAAAACAAACTCCAGGTGCAGGCTATGAGTTCAAACCTCAGGTGCGGGCTATGAATTCAAACCCCAGGTGCAGGCTATGAGTTCAAACCCCAGATGCACCAAGAGAGGGGAGGGGGATATGGAAAAGCATTGAGTCCAGTTTCACACATTAAAAAAAAAAAAAGAATTGAGAGCTTCGGCCTTTTTTTTTTTTTAAGTCCCCAGGAGTTTCTAATGTGTAACTAGTTTGTAACTGCTGGTCTGATCCAACCTCCTCCCTGTGGAGATAAGGGTGTGCTAGAAGGGCCTTGGGCTTGGCGGAACGCTCTGATGCTGTCTGTCATCTAGAAATTCTTAATTTTTAAACAAGGGCCCAGTGTCATTACTGTGTTTGGAGGGCGGGACCCTCTGTGTAGCCATTAGAAGGGAAGTGGGTTAGCACCCTACTAAAGAAAGTTAGTAATGAGGCAGGGCGCAGGCTTCAGCGCATAGAGCAGAGGGATGAGGCTTCCGGGGCCTCTGGAGCCCACAGAGCACAGAATGGCTGCCCCATCTGGGGAAGGAGGACTGGAGAAGAGATCGCAATCAGCCAGGCTTGTGTTAGACCCACTCTCTTCTTCACTGAGAGAGGGTCTCTGAGCCTTGTTTCTCCATCCTTGAAGAACTTTCCTGAGGAGGGGACAGACCTGGTCGCAGGGGCAGCGGAGATTTGAGTTTAATGGGTCTCTAGCTACTGCTTTTCTTATGCAAACTAAGGACTGGAAGTTCTGGGGAAAGTTTTGGTCCCAGGAGGGTTGCTTCTGCTGCCCTCTGGTGGGGCTTTGTGTGTCTTCTCTTAACTTTCTTCTGGGGCTGTGTGGGGGGAGGTGGGGAAAGAAAGCTTGATCACGTAAAAAATTCAACTGAAGTAATTTATTGAGTACATTCTGCCAGGCCGGAAGGATACAAAGACGAAGAAGAAAACCAAGTGCCTTCTATCTAGGTTCAGAAAGCAAAATCAGCTTTTAGGGGGGTTGTGGGAATAGAGATCGATGGGATATTGTCATTGGACATGGAATTCTAGGTTGACATTTCTTCTCCTTTAAAAATATTGGGTCATGTGCGTCTGGCCCCATATGGCCTTTGCGGGCCCCTGTGGTCTGTACTGCGCGTGCGCGTGTGTGCCAGTACTGGGACTTGAACCCAAGGCTCACTTTTTTTCTTTTGCTCACAGGTGGTTTTGTGCTGGCTAGCTGGAGATGAGAATCTCGTGGATTTTCTTCCCCCTCAATCCTCAGATCTCAGCCTCTTGCTGCTAGGAGTCCAGGCGTCCTCGGGGCTCTGGGACGGGGTCTTGGTTTGAAGCCCAGGCTGGCCTCGATCTTGTAATCTTCCGGCCTCCACTTCCTCCACCCCTCCTCCACGTGCTGGGATTACCAAAAAAGGTTAATTTTTAACAATTGATTTCAATTTACAGAAAGCTAAAAGTCTTCGTCACCTGATTCTCCTTCGCAAAAGGCCCTGGGTGGTTTAAAACTTGTTTGGAACAAAAACAAAAACCTGTTTGGTACAAACCATCCTAAACTCACCGAGGCCGGCAGTCCACACCGCGCCTGCGCACACCCCCCTTTCCTCCCCCTCTCCCCCCACCCCCCCGTATCCAGATTGCGCCTGCGCAGAATTGCCTAGTCGCCTGCTTCTGGTTCCAAAGCAGCTCTTGGCCACGCCCCTAAAGCACCGCCTTTTAAATTTTAAACCGGATGCACAAGCCAATGAATGCTACGTTCTTACGCCCCGCCCCACAGCCACGCTCTCCACCAATCAAGCTGGGGCTTTCCCGTCGCGCTTCCTTTTAGCGTCAAAAATAGGCGTGCCCACGTTACGGACGTGCGGCAGGCAGCCAATAGGAGCCGAGTTCGGGGAAGGGGCTCCGCCAATAGCGGCCGCCCTCGCGGAGCGCGGGAGCTTTTCGAGCCGGGCCCGTCGGGGAAGCCGTGAATGGCGCCGGAGCTCCCGGAGTGAGGGCCTCAGGAGGGGGCGGCGGCCCCGGGCGGCGGCGTGGCCGGCATGGCCCGCGCTCACAAGGTCATGCTGGTGCTGGACACCGCGGGCGGCGCGGCCCGGCCCGGCCGCGTCCGGCGCGCCGCCCTGCGCCTGCTCGCCTACCTGGGCGGCCGGCTCGGCCTGGCCGGGGTGCACTGGGCCTTCAGGTTCTTCGACTCCCAGGGCGCGCGCGGCCGCCCGTCCCGCGCGGCCGACTTCCGCGAGCTGGGCACCCGCTCCTGGGAGGACTTCGAGGCGGAGCTGGAGGCGCGGCTGGGCGGCGGCGGCCGCGGCGCCCGCCTGCCGGGCCCGGCGCCCCGCGCCAGCCACACGCACGGCGCCCTGATGGAGACGCTGCTGGACTACCAGTGGGACCGGCCCGAGATCACGTCCCCCGCGAAGCCCGTCCTGCGCAGCCGCGGCCGGAGGCTGCTGGACGCCGAGGCCGAGGCGGAGGAGGCGCGCGCGGCGCTCGGCGGCTTCGCCAACGCCGTCTTCCTCGTGGCCTCCTGCCCGCGCTCGCGCCGGGAGCTGCTGCAGTTCGCGGTGGGCTGCGAGGCGCAGGCGCCGCGCGCGCCGCCCACCCCCGGCCAGCTGACGGAGAAGCTGCTGCCCCGGAGGATCCGCGAGGCCATGGCCGCCCGCAGCGTCACCCTGTACTGGGTGGACACCACCGAACCGGCCCAGGTAGGGAGACGGATCGGGACCTCGGGTCCCACTTGAACTTGGCAGCAGCACCTGCGGGTCCCCGCCACGCAGGTGTCCTATCTGCCTTCCACCCCCCCCCTCGCTTTGAGCGGCCCCCCCAGAATTCATCGTGGGAGGGAAGCCCAGCCCAGCTCCCCGCTGGTCTTGACCCAGTTTGCTTCGTCCCATTAAGTCACGTCCCACGATAGAGGTTTGGGCAGAGTGAGTTTCGTCCATTCAGGCCATCAGCCTTTGAATTGTGCCTCCCCTCTCTTCCCCTCTGCCCTCCATCATGTCACCTTTCTTCTCAGAGACAGCCACCAGCCTCACGTGGTGATCAGGATGCTCCACGTGTGTGGGACATGGTGGGCGACCTGTAAATGCTTGTTTATTGACTCAGTAAACTGTTACAGATGCCAAGTCTAAAACTAGTTTGGGCTCCTGTGGAAGCAGAGAGCCCCTCACTCCTGTGATGCCTTCTCCCCTTTTCCTCCAGCTTGTCAAGTACTTCACCAAGATGCTATGATGAGGTGCACTGAGACCTGGGGGTTGTTTCCTTCCACTGCAGAGAGCAACCGATGAAGGAATAAATGAGCATTAACAGATAACAGCTTCTGGAGGAAACTGAGGATTTCAATTCAGGCTCAGGAGAAAAGAAAGCTGGGTGCTGGGATGGGGCAGGCAGCTGGGGGAAGTAGAGGCAAGTTTGTACTCCGGGAAGACCCTTTTTGGTCAGCAAAGAAGGAGGAGCATGAAGGCTAGGAAAGACTATTCCAGGCTAGGGAAGACTAGGTGTAAGGATGTGAGCTAGAAATAATGAGCTTAGTTTGTGTTTACAAACCAGGCCAGGAGTGCCAAGCCCTAGTAAACAATGGAGAAGATAGTAGAAGTCAGAAGAGACTGGATCCATGGACCAAGGTGTAGACTGAGTTCTGATCCATGAGAAGGCTTTGGAAGGGGCTGGGACCAGATGAGAGGTATGATTCTACTTCATAGAAACACACGTCACAAAACTAGAAGTAAGTTAAATAGCAAGATTAGAGATATTTGTAAAAATGAATAACGTGTTTAAGTGTGTTAAGATCACCGATGTACTTTCATCTAAGAACCCATCGAAAGACTTGGCAAATGCAAAAATCAGGCAGTTGTGGTTTGGAAAAAATAAAAGAAAGGGCAAAAATGTTTAGGGGGAAAATGTAATTCTAGAAAAAATTTGTTAGGGCAGCAAAAGTGCTTGGTCTTAGCCCAGAGAGGTGCCAGCTACTAGAGAAGAAAACACTTAAGTCTTTTGTAGACAGAATAGGTTTTATAACTAATTGAAATCCTATTAAAACATCGTTTTGCTGTTTTTAAGTTTTATTTATGTGTTACTGAGCAGTTGAGCCCAGAACCTCATGTATACAAGGCAAGCATTCCAGCACTAAGCCACATTCTCAGCCCCTCAATTTTCATTTTTCTTTTTTGTCAGTCACGGAGCTTGAACTTGAGGCCTGGGTGCTGTCTCTGAATTCTTTTGCTCAAGGCTAGCACTCTTACCACTTTGAGCTACAGTGCCACTTCTGGCTTTCTGGTGGTTAACTGCTTTGAACTGTGATCCTCAGATCTCAGCCTCTTGAGTAACTAGGATTACAGGCATGAGCCACCAGTACTCAGCTACCATTGTTATTGTGTGTGTGTGTGCGCGCGTGCGTGCGTGCGCGCGCGTACATGTTGGTCTTAGGGCTTGAACTCAGAGCCTAGGTGCTGTCTCTGAGCTTTTCCACTCAAGGCTAGGGCTCTACCATAGAGCTATAGCTCTATTTCCAGCATTTTGGCAGAGATAAGAGTCTCATGGATTATCCACTTTAGACCTCAATCTTCATATCTCAGTCTCCTTGGTAGCCTGGAGCCAAGCTCAAAGAATACATTCTTGAAGACATCTTACGTTCTGGGGCTGTATAATAATGGTGCTGGCTGTTATTTGGGTCTGGTGCATGTTGATCCTATAACTTGATCCTTTACTACCAACTTTCTCCTCCTCCTCTTAGCTTTATTCACAAGTGCTTAATGGATACTGACCTGAGCTTCTTGGTTGCTTTTCTTTTAGTTGTGGGACTCCCCAGACCACGACGGGTACTGGACAGTGTGTGAGCTGCTCCACCACGGAGGCGGTGCTGTTTTGCCATCTGAAATTTTCAGCCAGGGTTTTGGTAGACCTGGGGAAGCCAACTTGGAGCATGAAGGAAAGCTGTCCGGCACACCTCACCTTTCTCCGTGGATTTTAGCTTTGCCAGCTGATGCCACTTTAAACAGCTTGCTCTATAACTCTCCTGAGTACAAAGCCTCATTTCCACGGATTGAAGGCACATTATTTCTCCCAGTTAAAGGTAAGCAAAAAATACTTTGGATAGTTTTTCTTCAGTCTTAGGTACATTTATTTCTTCAAGGTGGACCCATGCTTTTGAGTTCTTTTTTATAACCTAAACATTTAATGCTTATAATGGAATGAAGTAAAATCAGAGATAGCACAGGAAAGGATTGTATATTAGTCCAACCCAACTGCTAGCTCATGAATCAAAACAAAAGAGCCAGGCACCGGTGGCTCTTGCTTATAATTCCAACTACTCAGGAAGCTGAGATCTGAGGATCGTGGTTCAAAGCGTGGCTGGCCAGGAAACTCCATGAAGCTCTTATCTCCAATAAACTACTCTAGAAAGCCAGAAGCAAGTGGTAGAGCCCTTGCCTTGAGCAAAAGCTCAGAGACAGTGCCCAGGTCCAGACTTCAAGCCCCAGGACTAGCAAAAAAAAATAAAATCTCATGGACCTTCCTGCCCAGGCTGGCTTTGAACTGCAATCCTCAACTTTCTGAGTAGCTGGATCACAGGTGTGAGCCACCAGCACCCAGCTGTGACAGTATCTCTTGCCCTTGTAGGTTCATTTGTGAGTAGCAGAATAGCTGTCAACAATATCATAACTGAAATGTGAATTAAGTTCCAATACCAAGGTCTCAACTAGAAAGCTGGGTTTTCCGACTTACTATGAAATCTCTTTTTAGTTTCTGTCTGGTTTCTGTTGCTTTTTTTTTTTTGGGGGGGGGGGGGGTCAGTCATGGGGCTTGAACTCTGGGCCTGGGTGCTGTTCCTCAACTCTTCAGCTCAAGGCAAGTACTATACCACTTGAGCCACAGCGCCACTTCTGGTTTTCTGGTAGTTAACTGGAGATAAGTGTCACGGACTTTCCTGACTGGGTTGGCTTTGAACCGTGATCCTCAGATCTCAGCCTCCTGAGTAGCTAGGATTACAGGCATGAACCACTAGCACCCAGCTTGTTACTTTTTTTTTTTTTTTTATTGTGATTCTGTTGCTTTTTGAGACAGTGTCTTCCTCTGTAGTCCAAACTAGCCTCAAACTCTTTTTGTTGTTGTTGTTGGTCATGGAGCTTGAACTCTGGGCCTGGGCGCTGTCCCTCAGCTCTTCAGCTCAAGGCGAGCGCTCTACCACTTGAGCCACATCTCCACTTCCGGTTTTCTGGTGGTTTATTGGAGATAAGAGTCTCATAGACTTTCCTGCCCGGCTGGCTTTGAACCCCGATCCTCAGATCTCAGCCTCCTGAGCAGCTAGGATTACAGATGTGAGTCACCAGTGTTCAGCTAGCCTCAAACTCTTGATCCTCCTACCTCAGCCTCCCAAGTGAGCAGGTGTGTTAGGTATTCGGATGTGAGGCTCACAGAGGGAAGTAGATGTAGAGTCCTGTGCACTATGCCTGGCCTGATGGCTACCTCTCAAGGTAGAATTTTAACGTTCTTTGTTGTTTTCTCCCAGGCAGAGAGACGGAAGAGGCGTTGGAAGTTATCCTGGAGCCCTTGGCAATGTATCAAAGACATTTTCAAAAACCAGTTAGCATTTTCCTAAAAGACTCGGTGGTCCAGTGGTCTCTCCCTGTGGGCGGCTCACTGGGCACAGATTGCTGGATGCTGCAATGTCCAGAGGAGGGCAGATGGGCCCAGAGGCTGGTACTCCAGCAGCTGGCTGACACGCTGATGGCCCAAGGCTTACATCTGGTAGGTGCCCTTCATGCCTGTAATTGTTCTCACTAGTGGCACGCTCTTTATGGCATCATCTTTACATCTGCTGTCTCTTTAGGCACTGTGGTCCACACAGGTTCAGGACAGTACCCATTACTGTAGACGCCATTTGAGCAATGAATTAAATACCTTAATACCTTTAAATTCTCATAGGAAAATAGAGCAATATTCAAACGGGAAATGAGTGGTGGCTGCTACACCATAAAAATGGAAATAGTATCACAAGCTGTATGCTGGTGGCTCACACCTGTAATCCTAGCTACTCAGTAGGCTGAGATCTGAGGATCAGGCTCAGAGCCAGCCCAGGTGGGAAAGTCCATGAGCCTTACCTCCAATTAACCACCAGGAAACTGGAAGTGGTGCTGTGACTCAAAGTGTTAGAGCACTAGCCTTGAGCCAGATTGCTCAGGGACAGCACCCAGGGCCCTAAGTTCAAGCCCGACAACTGACAAAAAAAATAATGGCATAACAGTTACTCAAACTTTGGAATGTCTTCTGAAAAGGAATATAAATACAGAGGATTTAACTTTAAGGTGATGCCTACTTTTAAAATATCAGCAATTTCCTTACCTTATTTAGTTTTTGCCTTCATAATCTCAGGAAGCATCTAGATATACTGCATCCTAAGGTGAAAGACTAGAAAGTTGGGTGTGGTGGCACACACCTGTAATCCCAGCTGCTTGGGAAGCAGAGGAAGGAGGGGGAGGGTTGAGAGTTTAAAACCAAGCAGAGATAGGGAGACCCTAGCTCAAAAACAAAATAGAGCTGGGCACCAGTGGCTCACACCTAGCTACTCCGAGGCTGAAATCTCATGGGCCAGGCAGGAAAGTCTGTGAGACTCTGATCCCCAATTATCCCCCAAAAAGCCTGCTTAGTTGGTACAGCGCTAGGCTTGAGCATAAAACTTCATGGACAGCGCTCAGGACTGGCACGAAAAAAGAAAAAACAAGACTGGGAATGTAACTCAAGTGACAGAGTGCTTGCCAAAGCTGTGTAACACCTTGGGTTCATCCCTAGCACTGGGAACTTTGAGAGGAGGGTGGAGAGAAAAGGAAGGAGGAAGGGAGCAGAAGAGAGATTCTGGAGAAAAACAGGCAGTCGGAGAGTGGCGCTGCTCTGAGCTTTGTGTGCGCTGATGAGCGGTGTGCGGGGTGAGGACGGGGACGGTCTGGGTTAGGTCCTGGCCCTCCACTCAATGGAGGGTCTGATAAATCCCCTAGATGCTAATATTCTCTCATCGTTTGGAGGGTGAATTTGAAGTGAGGTGTACCTACCTTCTCCCTCTCCTGGCAGGGCGGCCTTGGCCCAGGTACTTTTCCTGGGCCTTAATCCCCGTGTAAAACAGGGATAATAATCATGTAATCCAGTGCTGTTATGAGGATGGAGGGAGTAAGTGCTAAGTGCTTAGTGAGTATTCCTGGTTTATAAATGGAAACTTTGGGACTGTATGATTAATACATTCTCTTCTACCGCCAACGGCCAACTGTTACTCTGCCTCTCACTAGTTAGGGTACATTTTTTTGTTTTTGTCAGTCGTAGGACTTGAACTCTGGGCTTAGGCGCTGTCCCTGCGCTTTTCAGCTCAAGGCAAGAGCTCTACTGCTTGAGCCACAGCGCCACTTCCACTTTTCTGGTGGTTTATTGGAGATAAGAGTTTCAGGGACTTTTCCTGCCCTTTGAACCATGATCCTCAGATCTTAGCCTCCTCAGTAGCTAGGATTAGAGGCGTGAGCAACCAGCGCCCAGCGTTAGGGTACATTTTTAAGCGTATTTATTAGGGTACATTTTTAAGCGTATTTACATTGTTCTCAACTACTGAACCTTCCTTCCTCTCTAGGTTGTCAGTGTGGACCCTGGCGAGGGTTGGCCTCCCGTCTCAGGAGTCATTTCCCCGCTGTCTGCCTGGGCTATGATTCTCACTGTGTTTCGAACCAAGGCGGCTGGGATGCCAAGACGTGTTCTGCAAACAGTTGCAGCCGAGCGCGCCCAGGACACAGATCCCCTTTTTTCTGATGTTGTGGATGGTGTATTGAGTCAGCTTCCCGATTCATTTGGAGATCCTGCCTCGTGTGGTACGTTTCCCAGCCAGTAGCCAGCAGCCTGTGGGGTTTGCAGGAGGAAGCTGGGGGTTGCTGGCAGGCTGGGCTCCGGAGCGGGCGAGCCCAAAGGTGGGATCGGGAGAGTGGGTTGAGGGGACAGAACAGCCAGGCCGGCCATGCCTTGGAGCCACGTTGCTCCAAAAGCAGAAGAGCTAGTTGCCCGTGGTCCGTGCTTGTCATCCTGCCTACTCAGGAGACTGAGGGTTCAAAGCCAGCCAGAGCAGGGAAATCTGTGAGACTCTTATCTCCAGTGAACCACAAAGCCGGAAATGGAGCTGCAGCTCAAGAGGTAGAGCACCAGCCTTGAGTGAAAAAGCCAAGTGAGCGCACGGGTCCTGAGTTCAAGCCTTATTAGTTTTGATGCACATGCACAAACACGCACACGAGCTTGTGGGCAAATAGACAAAATGTGGGAAGGGTGTGGTGCACGGTTCTAAGTTCTGCCTTAGTCCTATCTGCGTTAGTCCTCTGGTTCAGCACATTCCGCATGTAGAATTACCCTGTCATTAACTACAATATCTGTCGGTGCCTGTGCTCAAGTGTGACCTCCAGCTTGTCTGAAGGTGTAAACCCATGTGCTGACACGGTGCCATCTCCACACCTCAGTGCGGGGAGTGGGGTCCCTGTACATCAGAGTGTACCCCAGGAGTCCTGCCTCAGCCGCCTGAGTGGTGAGCAAGTGAGCGTTAGTGTGTGCAACAAACACTTGGCACTGTGTTGGGGATAGCTGGAGACAGCACAAGCCTGTGGGCCAGGCTGGCGCAGATGAGCACTCTGCTCTGGCTCTGATGCCTCTCCTTTCCCTCTCTGTCCACCATTCCTGCAGCTCCTGTTCCAGAGTGGGCCCAGCAGGAGCTCCGCCACAGCGCCCCCTGGAGTCCAGCCATGGTGGAAAAGTGGTTTCCTTTCTCTAACATCAGTGGTGCCAGTTCAGATTTGATGGAGTCATTTTGGTATTTTTTTCCCCTAATTTCTCTTGAGTATTGACTACTAAAATAAAAAACTCTTTGCTAAAAATTTCTTATTAAATTGTCACGTTAAATGAAACACTCATATAAATGGCTGTCAGAAAAAATTTAGGAGTAAGTACCAAAGAAAAGAACAAAGTTGGTAGAAGCCAGTGGCTCACACCTGTCATCCTAGCTACTCAAGAGGCTGAGATCTGAGGATCACAGTTCAAAGCCAGCCCAGGCAGGAAAGTCTGTGAGACTCTTTCATGTCCAGTTAACCACCAGAAAACCAGAAGTGGCACTGTGGCTCAAGTGGTAGAGTGCTTCCATTGAGCTGAAGAGCTCAGGGATAGCACCCAGGCCTAGAGGTTAAGCCCCACAACCAACAGCAAAAAAAATTTCTCAGGGACAGCACCCAGGCCCTGAGTTCAAGCCCCAGGATCAACAAAGGGAAAAATCAAAAGCCAGTGTTGTACACAAAGGTTCCATGAAGATACCTTAGGGGGATGTTTTCCTTTCTGAGAAAATGTATTTTGAAGGTATCCTATGGAAATATCTTTAGATTGGTTTTTATGAGGAGGGATGGTGGGTCTTTCTGTTTGTTTTGTGTTGTTTTAGAAATACTTTGGAAAATTGCGATCTTGGCTTTATACTAGATGTCTTGACTTTACAGTTTACTACAGGCCGCCTCCGCTGGTACAGAAGCCTCTTCTGGAACAGAGAGTGAAGTAACACATGACCTCTCGGAGCTCTACCACAGCAAGCTCAGCCAAGAGTCTACCCTGGTGAATCCAGAGGACAGAAAAAAGAAACGTATGCACACGGAAAGACTGCCTCTTACAAAACTTTTTTTTTTTTTTGAGACTATATATTTTATAAGATTGACATTCCCTGAAATGAGATTGAAATGCTAACCAGATAAGGAGGGGTGACAGTTCTCACCCTGTGTATTTGATATTTTATATATATGAAATGAGATGAAATGCTAACCAAATGAGGGGGGGTGACAGTTCTCACCCTGTGTCCGGCTGGTCTCCAACGCAGTCCTTCCGTCCCAGCCTTACCCCAAGGCTCATGAGTGCCTACTGTGGTTGAAGGAAAGGCTCTCTCTCGCCTTGTTATGGGTAGCAACCTCCTGACTGAAGTCCTCCTGAAGTACACACTTGGTTTCAATGTCCTTCCATGGCCATCTCAACTGAAGTCTTTCCTCTCTCCCCCCACAGGCGGTGTCCCCCGCACTCCGGTGAGGCAGAAGATGAACACCATGTGCCGCTCCTTGAAGATGCTGAACGTTGCCAGGCTGAATGTAAAGGCTCAGAAGTCAAATCCAGATGGCAGTCCAGATGTGGCTGGGGAGAAAGGGACCCAAAAGACAGCCAAGACAGTCGGAGGAAGAACGGCCAATAGACTCGAGGACAGAGGAAGAGCACTGAGGAGTTGTAAACTCAAAGGTCTCCCTCCATTCTGGAACATACTTGTGTCTGTCATGCTTTTTTTTTGTCAGTCATGGGGCTTGAACTCTGGGTCTGGGCCCTATTCCTCAGCTCTTCAGCTCAAGGCTACTGCTCGCCCATTGAGCCGCAGTGCCACTTCTGGCTTTTTTCTGCTTATGTGGTGCTGAGGAATTGAACCCAGGGCCTCATTCATGCAAGGCAAGCGCTCTACCACTGAGCCACCTTCCCAGCCCCTCTATCATGCTTTTATACCACAGAGAACATGAGTTTGTCAGTATTCATGGGACAATCTTGTGAGGTTTTTTTTATTTATTTGTTTAGTTTTGTTGGTCAGTGGTGGGGCTTAAGATCGGCCTGGGCACTGTCCCCGAGATTTCTTGCTCAAGGCTAGCGCTCTACCACTTTGAGCCACAGCTCCACTTCCGTTTTTCTGGTGGTTCGTTGGAGATAAGTCTCATAGACTTTACTGCCTAGGCCGATTTTGAACTGTGATCCTCAGATCTTAGCCTCCTGAGTAGCTAGGATTGTGGGCATGAGCCACCAGCACCCGGCTTCTTTCATGGTTTTATACTCTTCCTCAGAGCGTATATATTATATATGTTTTGGTGGTAGTATAAGTGGTAATGTGTTTTCAAATTCTACTTGTACGTTGCTGATAAGTAGTGTAGCAGAATGATGCACTAACTGCTGAGCCTCATAGTATGCTGGTCAGGCATTGTACCACCTGAGCCACACCCCAGCCTTTGGTTTTGCTGTATTTTTTTCATGTGGTGTCTTGACTTTTTCCTAGTATTAACCTCAGAATGAGATCCTCCTACCTGTGACCTCCAGCATGGTTGCAATGGCAGGTGGGAAGCATCATGGCTGGCTTGTTTTCTTTTTTGAGGGGGTATGTTTTTTGTTTCTTTTTGCCCTAATTGGCTTCCAACCTCAATCCTCCCAACCTCTATGTCTGGAGTAGCTAGGGTCACAGACATGAGCCACTGTTTCCTGCCTAGAAATTTTCTGGGTTTTCTGTCAGACTTCCTACAAAATCATGTCCGCCACGAAAAAGACAATGTTTTTGTTTTCTGTGTGTTTTCTAACTTTAGTGTTTATATTGTACACTTCACGTGTGAAGCATTTCTTAAACCACTTCGTTCCGCAGTTTCCCACTCAGGACACGGTGGGCGTGGGGGCTGGGTAGTCCCTGTTGGGAAGCGGTCCTGCGCACTGGACACGGTGGGCGTGGGGGCTGGGTAGTCCCTGTTGGGAAGCGGTCCTGCGCGCTGGACACGGTGGGCGTGGGGGCTGGGTTGTCTCTGTTGGGAAGCGGTCCTGCGCGCTGGACACGGTGGGCGTGGGGGCTGGGTAGTCTCTGTTGGGAAGCGGTCCTGTGCGCTGGACACGGTGGGCGTGGGGGCTGGGTTGTCTCTGTTGGGAAGCGGTCCTGTGCGCTGGACACGGTGGGCGTGGGGGCTGGGTTGTCTCTGTTGGGAAGCGGTCCTGCGCGCTGGACACGGTGGGCGTGGGGGCTGGGTTGTCTCTGTTGGGAAGCGGTCCTGTGTGCTGGACACGGTGGGCGTGGGGGCTGGGTTGTCTCTGTTGGGAAGCGGTCCTGTGCTCTGGAGGCTGTTCATGGCGCCTCTTGTCTCCATACATACACTAGGTCCCGTGACCCTTGCCCTACAGCTGACAGTCCACGCCCCGTCCTCTGCCCAAGGGACAGCAGATACCTCACTGAGACAAGATTTCACCTGAATGTGACCCTTTCACTTTCTCCACAGATTTTAAAACCGAGGAGGAGCTACTATCTTACCTACGTGAAAATTACCAAAAGGCTGTGGCCACAGAAGAAACCGGCTTGTATTCATGCGCCCAGAGCATGGTCTCAACCATTAAGGCATTCCTAAAATCAAAAGGCACTAAGGAATTCGAAGTAAGAAAGCTCAGATCGTGTCATAGATGTTGATTGACTGATTGTTCATTTGGCTTGGGTATCTGGGGAAAATTCCATTATTCTGTAAATGACTAAGAGCAGAATATGTACAAGGGAGTGAGTCTGCTTCCAGATTTCGGAAGGTGGGTATAGTGGGCTGCGTGGGCGGGGGTAATTACTGGTAATTTTTTGGCTGGTACCACGACTTGAACTCAGAGCCTCATGCTTTTCGCTTGCTTGGTCACAGCTGGTACTCTACCATTTGAGGCATGCCTCCAGCTCTTCTTTTTGCTGGTTAATTGGAGGTAGAGTCTCACATTATTCTGGCTGGGGTGGCTTTACACAGAGATTTGCAGACCTAAGCCTCCTGGGTAGCTAGGATTAACAGGCATGAGCCACCAGTGCCTGGCAAAAATGGAGTCTTAAAGACAGCTGTGTAAGAAGGGCATCGGTGGCTCACACCTGTCATCCCAGCTACTCAGGAGGCTGAGATCTGAGGATCGCGGTTCAAAGCCAGCTTGGCAGCAAAGTCCTTCTCCAATTAATCACCAGGAAATCAGAACTGGCCCTGTGGCTCAAGAGGTAGAGTGTTCGCCTTGAACTGAAGAGCTCAGGGACAGTGCCCAGGCTCAGAGTTCAAGCCCCACAACTGACAGAAAGAAAAAAAAAACAGCTATAACTCTGTGTGCCCACTGCTCATAAATACTTGTCACCATATATGATACAGAGGACAAATACTTAGAGGAGAGGGAAATTTGCAAGCGGACATGTTCTTTTTAGGGCCTTAGTTATTAGCTCCTAAAGAAACCTGAAACAGTGATCATTTCTTACTTAGTAGTATTTTGTGTAATAATTGACTGTATGTTTTCAGGAGACCTGCCTGAATCATATAAAAAGTAACCTCTTAGGAACTAGCAAAAGTCTTCTGCAGAATCTAGAAAAAAAACTGAATAATGAAGATAAAGTCAGAGAGTAAGTACTTATTGATTAATAACTTTAAAACAAAATTGGGATTTGCTCGACTCAGTGTAAAATGACCTCTTGCTTGAAGATGCAGCTGATTCTTAATGTTCTCACAGGCAGGTTGGTTATTTAACACTAATTGTTAGGGAAAGTGCTGATCCTTTATTACTATTAGGTAGTGGTATAAAGGAGCTACAATTCTCCAAGTCAGGTTCTGAGTACAATGCTTCTTGGTCAGTGTCAATCTTTCCTTTATTCTCCTCCGTATCCCCCCTCCCATCCCTACCCTCTAGTAATGTAGTTGATTTTTTACATCATGTACATTGCACTTAATGACCGTTTGCTTACCCTTCATTCCCATACTCTGCCCCTGCGTCCATCCCCCCAAAACCACTTCCTGGTATTCATTTTGGTAAATAGTACATTAGTTGTTAGAGGAGTTTCACCTCTGGATTCCTCCCCTACCTCTACCCTTTTTAGTCAGAGTGAATGTTTGTGTGTGTGTGTACATGCGTACGTATGTGTGTGTACACATAGAGCCCTGTACGTGTTATCAAAGCAGTGGTTCTTACTGGTGGTTGTTTCTTGGGTAAATATACCTGGGTGGCCCTCCAAGTAGAGATGACTAAGTATCTTCTTTTTTTTTTCCTCCCTCTCAAGGTGCCAACTTCAGGTATTCCTTCGTCTAGAGATGTGTCTGCAGTGCCCTTCTTTTCTAGAATGTTCGGATGAGATGGAGCAAGTAGTGGAGGAGGAGGCAAGTCCCCAGCCTCACGCCCTTGGAACGTGTCCTCCAGCCTCGTGCTGCCCCGCACCGGACACATGCTCATTTCCTAAAATCTCCCTTAGATGACAGGTTTGCTGCGCCTGTTGTGTCGAGTTGAGGACTCAGCGTACCTGTCCGAATTTCTGGAGGAGATCCTGGAATTGTGAGTTTGGTGGCGACTAACTCCACCTTCCAGTGCATCCATCTGGGGGTTCCCTGTGCTGGGTGCAGCAGGGGAGGTCACTGTGCCCCAGGCTCACCCAGGTACATCCACTGCCTCACAGGTACATCAACTCCATCCCAAAGATGCTGGGAAAGCTTTACGACAACCTCGCATTTCAGATCCCTCAGAAACTGGCCGCCGTCCTTCCTGCCGACTTCTTCAGTGACGACTCCGTCACGCAAGAAAGCAAATCCCCACCCACCTTGGAGCCTGCGGGACCAGGGTCAGGTGGTGCAGAGTCTGACCCGCTGGAGGAGCTCCGCACCAGATCAGCCAAGAAGAGGAGGTAGGAGCGTGGCCGGGAGGCTCGCGCCACACGGTGATGATCCAGTGGCCTCTGTCCATGTCCTGTGCAAGAACGCACAGTTGCCCCACATCTGAGTCTCAGGAGCCAATCAGCTGAGTTCCCACCGAGCAGAGTTCCCCACGTGCACTGTTACCTGGGGGCGGAGCAAGTCCTCCACAGGCTCCAGGAGCTAGGAACCCGCCAGGAAATGAGCTGAGGCTCCCGCTTCCTTTCTCAGGGTCCCATGATGCTTTTCTTTTAGGTTAACTAGCTGGAATGTATGGTAGTTCTCTTACGAAATCCTGGACTTGAATCATTGTCACTGCAAATGAAAGAGTGGCACTCAGATGCTGATTTTCTTTTTTTTTTTTTTTTTTTGTCGGTCGTGGGGCTTGAACTCTGGGCCTGGGCGCTGTCCCTCAGCTCTTCAGCTCAAGGCAAGCGCTCTACCACTTGAGCTACAGCGCCACTTCCGGTTTTCTGGTGGTTTATTGGAGATAGGAGTCTCACGGTCTCTCCTGCCCGGGCTGGCTTTGAACCTCGATCCTCAGATCTCAGCCTCCTGAGTAGCTAGGATTACAGGCGTGAGCCACCAGCGCCCAGCTCAGATGCTGATTTTCTTTAAACAGGGCTTATTCCAGACGCAAATGTAGCTTTGACTCTTCCTTACTGGACTGTTTCTTCCTATTTTTAACAGGAAAAACACATTAATACGACACAAAAGCCTTGCAGAGGTTTCACAGAATCTTCGGCAAATTGAAATTCCCAAAGTGCCCAGGAGAGCTACAAAAACCGTAAGTGCTGTGGGGCAGAGAGGCGGCTCCTAGAGTGGAGGCGGCTCCTAGAGTGGAGGCGGCGTGCAGGGCCGGCCCGCTCTGCCCCGCCGCGTCCCGCTGCGCCCTGCCGCGCCCCGCCTTGTCCCTCCGCGCCCTGTACTGCATGGCTCCTCACATGGCAGAGTATCTGCATAGGGTGCTGACATTCAGAAACTTTATAATTTTAGAGCAATTCATTTTTTGGACTTTTGGGTTAGTGATGTTCAACCGGCCTTAAATATTTATGACTGTGTGTAAAAACCATAACCCCCCAAATAAAGAGTTACACGCTTGTTAGATTAACCATTTCATCCAAGAGTATAATAGAGGTAATGCAAAGAAAAAACAGTAGGAAAAAGTTCAAAATGAACAAATTAACCTGGGTGCTGGTGGTTTATGCCTGTCATCCTAGCTTCTCAGGATGCTGAGATCTGAGGATTGTGGTTCGAAGCCAGCCCAGGCAGGAAAAGCTGTGCAGCCAGAAGACCGGAAGTGGTGCTGTGGCTCAAAGTGGTAGAGTGTTCACCTTGAGGAGAAAAGCTCAGGGACAGCGCCCAGGCCCTAGTTCAAGCTCCACGACTAGCAAAAAAAAAAGATTTGAGGCTGTGGAGGTAGCTCAGTGGTAGAGTGCTAACTTTGAGCAAAAGAAGCTCAGGGACAGTCCCAGGCCCGGAGTTCAAGCCCTAGGACTGGCAAAAAAGAAAGAGAAAGAGAGAGGAAGGAAGGAAGGAAGGAAGGAAATACTGATGGTGCTGGGAAGGTGGCTCGGTGGTAGAGTGCTTGCCTTGCATGCATGAGGCCCTGGGTTCGATTCCTCAAACAGAAAATGCTGAAAGTGGTGCTGTGGCTCAAGTGGTAGAGCGCTAGTCTTGAGCTGAAGAGCTGAGGGACAGCGCCCAGGCCCAGAGTTCAGACCCACAACCGACAAAAAAAAAGATTTAATCTGTACTTGTGCCTTTGCTCTCTAAAACACCCCCATCCCGTTTCACAAACCCCGTGGTTGCTGTGTCTAAGGCTTCCTTGCTCTCTCAGCGTCTGCACTGAACAGCGTTCGCCCCGTGGGCATTTTCAGTGTAGGTTCTGTGTGACTCCAGTGCATCCGTCGAGAAGTGTGGGCTTCTGTTTGTGTCCAATGAGTGCAGGGCCAAAGTGCTCCGCCAACCCCCCCCCCCCCCCCCCGGAACTTCCGGCCTTTTATTTTAGATGCGTGCCTGTTGGGCTGACGCAGGTTTCTCTTGTCTTCCAGGCCAGTTCTCAGCCTGCGCCTCCTCCCCCGGTGAAAGACGCCGCTGTGCAAGGTAAGTACCAGCCACTGGAAGGACCAGTTGCTTTCCCTGCCTGCATTTAAATGGCTGCAATGAATGATAGAATGTGGCGTGTAATCACAAATGTCCAAATCCTGCGTCTTATAGAGTAATATGCTAGTTATGTGGTCTCAAAATCCAGCAAAAAGACTGGCCTTCAACCTACAAAAATGCCATTGTCATGAGAGAAAAAAAAAGGAGGAAAGAGGAGAGGCTGTGGAGCTCTTTCAGATGCCAGTCGTTAAAGCGTACTTGCTGAAGCTACACCCCATAACCATGGCCTGGGTGCTAACGAAGAAATGTGAAAGCTACAGGGTCTGTGATAGACGGTTGGAGAAAGCGGAAGGACTGTTTGCAGCACGCTGCTGTGCTGGCCTGTGGGTATTGCCTCAGCAAACAGAGACCCTGAGGCTGAAGATCTCAGGCTGCTCTCCCGGGTGCACTAGACGGAGAGGGAGGGAGGAACAGCTATTGACAGCTGGTGAACGTGGTGATGTTTACTGTGACGTTTTCTGTAGCCATCACACGTTTCAGAACTTTGGATATCATATGGCAATAAGTGAAAAACGTTCAGGTCAGAAGTGAGTCTCACATGGAATCTGAGCAGGTGACAGGGACCAGGGATACGCTTTGGTGTGTGTCACGTTATTCATGTCCTTAGCATTTCTGACGTTGACAGATGGACCCAAAGGCTGCTCCCATTTGGGGACTCTTCATCTGTGTGAGTTGCTCGGAGAAGAATTCACCCGTGGTGAATTTCGCGTCACCTACCAACTCTTGCCAACTTTGCCAAGGGTTTTTCAGCTTGACCACTGTCTTCCTTCACCTCGAGTCTAGATGGTCAGAGGGGGATTTAAGACAGCCCATCAGGCCGTAAATTTATCCAAAGAAATGAAATTGGTGCAGTTGAAAAGAATCCTCTCTGCAAAGCTGGATCGACTGCGAGAGAGCAAAAAGTCTAAAATGGGGGAGAACTATGGGAGCGCTGGAGTTTACTAACAGGACAGGCTCTGCGTTGCTGTGACCCAGTATCTGAGCACATCAGCTTAAGGGAGGAGTTATTTTGGCTCTTGGCCTCTGGGGCTTTAGTCCATGGTGGTGGAGGATGTGCCAGAGCAGAGAATCTTGCACGTGGTGTCAGGGAGAGGTGGCTTTCTCCTTTCCCCTTCCATTCCATCCCCGCTCCTAAGGAGGCGCCGCCCACATTCCCCCAACTATGCTCATCCTCGGGGAATACCTCCGTAGATACGCCAGGCGTGACTGCCTCATCTAGAGAATCAAGTCCTCTTGCTTAAGCATGATGTCTATTTCATAGCGATCGAGCTTTTAATTGAGTAAAAGATGTGGTCGTCCTTATCTTCTGGGATGCTGGGTTTAAACTGCACTTGTAATGGAATAGAATACCACAATGGAATACAATGATAGACCAACAAGGTACAGGTCGGCTAGATTAAATAGACATTCCTAGAAGGTCGTAAGAAGGAAAAAATGCCCAGGACTAGATGGCTTCATTAATGATTAAAAGAGAATGAGGAACTAGCATCTATTAAGGCCAAATGATTAGCCACAGTGCCAAGACAATTCCTGGGAATGGCGTTGAGATTATTGGATACCATTGCACGCTTATGTTGTGCAGAATCACACACATTTTTGGAATGGAGGGTAAACAGTTTGAAGGCGCTGGTGGTAAATGGTCTGAGGAAATGTGCTGTAGTGACTGGACATGAGATGGCTTCTCTCAGCAGCTGCTCTGTTTCACTGAAGGTCAGAGTCAGTTGTTTATTGTCTTCTGCTGCCCTGTGCTTTCAGAAGTTACCAAAGTTCGCAGAAATCTCTTCAACCAGGAAATGCTTTCTCCTTCAAAGAGATCCCTGAAGCGTGGACTACCTAGAAGCCATTCCGTGTCGGCTGTGGAAGGCCTAGAGCATCAACCGCATGGCTTCAAGAAGACCCGAAGCACGGCATCGCAAGGTACCAGAGGACGGGGGGCTGCTCCACCCGGGCTCGGACGGCTCACCCGGCAGGCTCAGGCAGGCTCCGGCAGGCTCCACGGCCTGCTGCCCAGACTACACACAGTGCTCCTGGCTTAGTCTTCTCAGGCTTGCCTCTCTCGGCCAGTTTAGCTTTAGGTTTATTCATGTTACCTGATCTCTTTAAGGAACTTGAACTTTTCTCTCATGATTTTCTAATCTTGATTTCATTTACTTATTTTTATTTACTTGGGTTTTAGTTTTGCGTGTGTCTTTCTTCTTTAATTTTATTTTTCAAGACACAATCGCGCTTTCTAGGCCATGCTGGCTTTAAACTCACGTCTCGGGTTTTGAAGGTGAAGGTTAAGTGGCTGGTTTGAGACTTCTTTTACGCAGGAGCATTTACAGGTATAAACTGCCCACTAAGCGCTGTTCGAGCTGCATCCTGTCTGATGTCTTTTCATTTTCGGCATCTAAAAATATTTTCTGCCCATCGGTTACTTAGAAATATGTTAAATTCCTTGTGTTTGTGAGTTTCCCCAATACCCTCCTGTTTTGGGATCTCTATTGAGAGCCTCAGCTCTCAGCCTCCTGAGTAGCTAGGATTACAGGTGTGAGCCACTGGTGCCCGCCTCTCTGTAGTCATTTAAATTCACTCTAAAACCCTTCCATGCGTAGAATGGCTACCTACTCCACTGAGAGTTATTATATGCAGTTAGAGTTATTATTTGCATACATTTAATTTTATTTAGTCGTAAGCAGCACTGACAGCATGGACAGATGGTTAAGGAGCACATGGTCTCCCTCAGGATTGCTTTTGTGATATTTTGCCTCCGCCTTTGTGGTCATAGGATTTCCAACAGTGCTGACACACTGTTGAACCCGGGGCACGTAGAACATAGCTTGAAGACCATGGTCCCCCCTCTAGCTAGGCAGAGTCCATGCGTGGATTCCCACTGCTGCGCCTCCTGTACCTCTGCCTGAGGAGGTCCAGCGAGGCTCATCGTGGAAGCCCTTGCCTTGCAGGTTATCACAGACTGCTGACCAAGCGCGTGGCCGAGACTCCGGTGCACAAGCAGACATCTCGGAGGCTGCTGCACCGCCAGCTGAAGGGCAGGTGAGTGCTCGGCCTCATCCTGGCCAGGGCGGGCACACGGCCTTATCTGGACTGGCACAAGTGTGCATGTGCACATGCACACTCACACACACATTATTGTCATCTTTCTTCTGTAGACTGGTTCTTTAAGGATTCAGTGGATTCATTCTTTGTGTGTGAACTCAAGAGGCTGGTACTGTACCACTTAGCCATGCCTCCAGCCCAGACTCATTTTGTTGGTCGGTCATTGGGCTTGAACTCTGGGCCTGGGTGCTGTCCCTCAGCTCTTCAGCTCAAGGCTAGCGCTCTACCACTTGGGTCACAGCGCCACTTCTGGCTTTTTCTGTGTATGTGGTACTGAGGAATCGAACCCAGGGCTTCATGCATGTGAGGCAAGTACTCTACCACTAAGCCACATTCCCATCCCTGAAACTTTTGAAATACATTAATGGCATTAATGAGTCTGGCTGGGCGCCAGTGGCTCACACCTGTAATCCTAGCTACTCAGGAGTCTGAGATCTGAGGATTGCGGTTTGAAGCCAGCCTGGGCAGAAAAGTCCGTGAGACCTTTTATTTTTTTTTCCTCCGGTCGGCCATGGGGCTTGAACTCTGGGTCTGGGCACTGTCCCTCAGCTCTTCAGCTTAAGGCGAGTGCTCTACCACTTGAGCTACAGCGCTACTTCTGGTTTTCTGGTGGTTTATTGGAGATAGGAGTCTCACGGTCTCTCCTGCCCGGGCTGGCTTTGAACCGCGATCCTCAGATCTCAGCCTCCTGAGTAGCTAGGATTACAGGCGTGAGCCACCAGCGCCCGGCTTCCGTGAGACTTTTATCTCCAATAAACCACCAGAAAACTGGAAGTGGCACTGTGACTCAAGTGGTAGAGCGCTAGCCTTGAGCAAAAGCAGCTCAATGGCAGTGCTCAGACCCAGAGTTTAAGCCCCAGGACTGGCAAAAATAAAAATAAAAAATAAAAAGTTACAGCTAAGTATTATGCTATCTCAGAAATGCATAGCAACATGGGAATGTCTTCGTGAGAGTTACAATTTCTGTCAGTTTGCCAAGGACTTCTGACTGATAAATTTCCCTTCTCGCAAGTGAATAAAATGTATATACAAATAATGGTCAGACGCAATTTGACTGGATGAAGATGCACCTCTCTGGACATTATAAAACAAACAGAAGAGAGCATTCTTCAGATTAAACATTCCACTTGATGTTGTAAAATTGCTTTCCATAAAATAGCACTTTAACCCCCTCATTCTCAAGAGGGGTCATACCCGGGGCTGGACTCATGGTTGTGTGTGCCCTCAGCTTAAGCCAGGTCTTGGGTTCAATTCCCAGCACCAAAGGAACTAATGACAATCATGTAGCTTGCATCCCCTAATGCTGTCCAGCCCTGTGGTCTTCGCTACCTCGTTAGACGAGAAGTGAATGTGTGTCAGAGCGTGGTGTTGAGATCTTTGTGCTGCTGGTTTTCAAGGTCCTCTGATCCTGGCCCTGCAGTTGATGTGGTTGAAGAGTCCCCAGAGAAAGGAGAAGGGGGTGAGTGTGCTCTCTTCTTTGCAATCCCCGGACTTCTCTAGAAATCTTTCTGTACTTGGGTGGCCACTCAGCACATTCTCAGACAGTTTGAAGCTGTGATGGCTCATGGCCACGGGGGACGATCTTCCACAGAGCACTTGCTGAGTTTCAGGTCACACTGTACAGACCTCATTTATCAGTGCCTGTCATGTCTCTTGAAGGTGACAGTCCAGTAGGCCAGGGAGGTTTAGATTTAGAAGTCTCAAGCCGCTGTGGACTTCCATCTCATGGAGAGCTGTATCGCAATGGATGTGCCCCTTTCTGGTGACACGGGAAGGGACCACGTAAGCTGGACCTCCTTCCCGGTCGCTGACTCTGATTCTGTTTCACAGAAGCAATTCTGAGACGAAGTCCTCGGATCAAGTCGTTGGCATTTGGCAGAGCACATTCTAGTTCCTTCTATTCTGTGTCCCAGCCAAAGTCTCGCAGTGTGCAAAGAGTCTGCTCATTCCAGCAGGACACATCAGGTAATCCTGGCCGCGTCAGCCTCCACAGTCCCACACGGCTTGGTGGCAGTGTTAAGATCAGGGCGCGACACTTGTCAAGGTGACGCCTGGATGAACAGTCAGCACCCCCCCACAACCGTACCAGGCGGCTCGACTGCGCAGGTCCCAGCAGAGGGGGCTGCTCTGCAGATCCTTCACCCTCAGTCCTGATTAGAGTATCCGAGCTGGGCTTGAATTGAGGCCTCATTACTCCCCTGGAGGCTGTGAGCAGTGACGGGGCCATGGGTGCCGCCGGGCGGGTCCCCCTGCCCCTGCCCCGTGTCGCTGCCAGTCTCCAGAAGCGTTTAACAATGCTTTTGTTTGTGACTTGCAGACCAGAGAGAGAAATCTCCAGCCCAATATTTCCAGTCCCCCAAGAAGCTCCTCTTTGGAGCTCTGTGTGGGGTGGTGAGCCCTGCAGAGAGGGGTGCAGTCCCAGTACAGAAGCATTCAAGAGGTGCGCTGGGCTCAGAGGTGCCTGCAGCTTACCAGGTATAGAAGTTCCAGTGCTTCAAAGAGGATGGTCTGGAACCTGTGGTCCAGTGGGGAGAGAAAGCAGGTGGTGTGTTGCTAAAGGGACCGCAGAGGAGGGATGTCGGGGGATGGGGGTGGTCTGGGCACGCCGCTTCAACGCCATGCATCTTCCCTGAGCTGCCTCGGCACGCCCCGGCCTCCGTGTGCATTTGCTGCCCGCTTCCGCCTTGCTGCTGCAAGCTGGGGGCTCGCTCGGGGCACAGCCATCGAGACGGGCTTGGTACTCACACGTACACACACACACGCACACACGTATACGCATATGCTCGTGCACCAGTTCAGCTCTACTTCAGACAGGCCACTCTCAAATCCATCCCTCATCCAGAGGTGTCTTTCTGGCACCTTCAGCTGACCTTGCTGAAAAGGCTGTCCATCTTGTAAGCCCAGCGGGGCTTCCCTCTGGGGAAGGAAGGAAGGAAGGCCGCAGCGCGTGTGGCCGAGGTGCTCTGGTCCTCCCTGCCCTGTCCCGCACGTGGCCGCTGGCCTCACATCGTTCCCCTAGCCTTCCTTCCTGGGGTCCTCACACGTCCCTGCTCCTGCTCCTGCCTCTGCCATATTGTTAGTGCGAGCCTGACGCCAGCGCCGTCCCCTGAAGCAATCCAGGAAGGATTGCAGGAAGATGTTGCCAACTTCCTGGTCAGAAGGAAAGGGCGTGCACGCGCACACACACAGAAGGAAAGGGTGCACACAGAAGGAAAGGGCACGCGCACGCGTGCACACACACAGAAGGAAAGGGCGCGCACGCACACACACAGAAGGAAAGGGCGCGTGCACACACACACACACAGAAGGAAAGGGCGCGTGCACACACACACACACAGAAGGAAAGGGCGCGTGCACACACACACACAGAAGGAAAGGGCGCGTGCACGCACACACACAGAAGGAAAGGGCGCGTGCACACACACACACACACACAGAAGGAAAGGGCGCGCACGCACACACACAGAAGGAAAGGGCGCGCACGCACGCACACACAGAAGGAAAGGGCGCGCACGCGTGCACACACACAGAAGGAAAGGGCGCGCACGCGTGCACACACACAGAAGGAAAGGGCGCGTGCACACACACACACACACAGAAGGAAAGGGCACGCGTGCACACACACACAGAAGGAAAGGGCGCGTGCACACACACACACACACACAGAAGGAAAGGGCGCGTGCACGCACACACACACACAGAAGGAAAGGGCGCGTGCACGCACACACACACAGAAGGAAAGGGCGCGCACGCACACACACAGAAGGAAAGGGCGCGTGCACGCACACACACAGAAGGAAAGGGCGCGCACGCACACACACACACAGAAGGAAAGGGCGCGCACGCGCACACACGGAAGGAAAGGGCACGCACGCGCACACACACACATAGTGTATTTGATGCATCGCAGTGGTTGGCAAGCACTAGCTGAATGGAGCCAAGAGCAAAGCGACTTTGGTGAAGGCTAGAACTGTTTGTGGGGAAGGAGAGCGGCTCGGCAGGGTTGATGACCCCGCTGCTGGGTGAGGGGAGAGGAGGCCCTGCTTGCGAAGGTGCTGGCTGTCTGCTGGGGTCTGCTGTTCTCATGTGGGGATTCCTGGGGCGGGGCCGTGGGTCGCAGCGCTCCAGCACTGAAACAAGCATTTCTCTTCCCAGACTCCTAAGAAGAACTGCATGCCATCTCCAACCTTTCCCAAGACCACCCCGAAAAAGCGGTCTGGATCGCCACGGACGCCCTTCCGCACCCCCACCAGGCCGCAGAGCCACCCTGCACGCCAGACACCTGTAAAACCGCCCCTTGTCCAGGCCTCCTCGCAGGGCAGCAACTCCCCGGGGGCCCCTGGGGGCCCCCAGGAGAGACCCTCTGTGGCAGCAGGGACCTCTCCTCCTCTGAGGACGAAGACCCCAAGAACTACCCGCAGGCCAGCGGCCCCGGCCCCCGGGCCTGTGCTGGACAAGGAATGGCCACATTTGGTGACTCCCAGCCCGGAGGACCTGGCTCCCTCCCCCACCCAGCCCAGGTGTGCGGGGCCGAGCACTGTGGAGCTCACCCCCAGGACCCCTCCCAGGGCTGAGCCCCCGCCATGGGACCTGGCACACAACCTAACCATCACTCCAAGGACTCGACTTCCCTCACCCGGGAGCACTGTGAGGAGCGCCCCTACCAGGTCCCCTCCCGGAGAGCTGGGATGGGGAGACCCCCCGCCGGACCCCTCCACGCCCCCCCGAGCCTCCCCTCTGTGGTCTGACGCTGGGACCCAGGGCAGGAGGCCCTCTGATCTCCAATCAGGCCGCTCCGCGGGCTCTGCTGCTCCTGTGCTCAGCCCGGCCATCAGGACAGGCTGCGGAGAGGCCCGGAGCCCTTCCCCCCCGAGCCCTGAAAGACGGGGTCACCCAGGCACCGATTTGGAGAGCGGCAGCCCCGTGTCTTCTGTGCTCCCCGCAAAGGACACAGAGTACCTCACTCTGCTGGAGGAAGCTGAGGGCGGTAGCTGGTCACCGGAGGGAGAGCCACTGGCCCCCAAGTGTGATCCTAGGGTTCCTGTGCCTTCCTGGGAGCCCAGCACCCCCGAGCTACTGCCCCCCACCCTGGGCTGCAGTGCGGACCCTGAGCGGCACCAGCTCGCTGCTGACCGGACCTTCGAGGTGGAGCTGGAGGTGCAGGCGGGCGGCCTCCCCAGGCTCCGGATCAGAAAGAGGCCGCCGGGGGCTGCAGAGGGGGCCAAGGAGGGGGACCCCGAGTGCTCCCCCGGGCCGGGCCCACCCCGGGATGCCCGCTGCCCACTGCCTGCACATAGCACGCCTGGCAAGGCCGGGGCGCAGACGTTCATCTGCCAGGCCTGCACCCCGTCCCGCAGGCCGCCCAGCACCCACTCTCCACCCACGGCCAACACGGGGGTCCCCTGGACACCGTCACCAAAACAGAGCGGGAAGACGACGCCCGATGCCATCCAGGCCTGGCCACGCCGGAAGCGTGCGGTGGACTGCGGCACATGGCCCGGCCCCGAGGACGGAGAGCTGGACGGGGTGAGCCGGCTGCCCGACCTGACGCCGCCGCGGGCCGCCTCTGAGGACGCCTGGCCCTGGGCACCGCGGGGGCCCAAGCGGGCGCGCGAGGCCTGCGGGGAAGACGCCGGGTCTCCAGGCTGGGCAGTGCCCACGGACGACGACGAGGTCTTTGTGTCGGGTGAGTGGGCGCCCGGCCTCCAGGGGCTCAGCGAGGGCAGCTCGGGGTCCCAGGCCCCCGCTCACGTGTGGCCTGTCCTAGGCGCCACCCCTCCCGGCTGGAGCAGCCTCTCGGCCAGCAGCCTGCAGGCCCTCACCCAGTCCCCGCTGCTGTTCCAGGCCCGGACGCCCAGCTCGCAGGGCAGGGACCCCAGAGGTAATGCACGGCTAGCCCCCACCGAGTTGGGAATCTGGGACCCTCCCCCCCCACCGAGCCCCTTGTGGATGTTGGGGTCTGGCCTGCTAACTGCACCCCTGGTCTGGGCCAGGCATGCGTTTGGAGTTGAGCCAGCTCATGCCGCATAGCGAGACCCTGTCACCTAAGAGAGAGAGCAAAAGCCAGGCACCAGTGGCACAGGCCTGAGCCTAGCTGCGCAACAGGCTGGGAACTGAGGGTTATGGTTCAAAGCCAGCCGGGGCAGGAAGGTTGGAGACTTAAACCAGCAAAAAGCCAGAAGTGGAGCTGTGGTTCAAGTGGTAGAACATTAGCCTTGAGCAAGAAAGCTCAAGCCCTAGGACTGGCACACAGAAAAACTGGGTTCCCCAGGGTACATTCAAATCCTAGCAAACAGCATAAACCCCACGGATCCAAGACATAAAAATAGGTGCATGCCCTGTGCATCTTCTAGGGGTTCTAGCTGCTGACGGCAGCCTAGCCACACTGGTGGCCTGTGCTGGCCCGCCAGGCAGCCCTGGCTCACCCACCTCTGCCTCCTCCCAGGTGCCGCGGACACGCACCCCTCCGCCCCAGATGAGTCTCCTTTTAGCCGTGCGCTCTCCCAGAGACGCCCCTTCAGCAGAACTTACACACGCAAGAAGCTCATCAGCTAGTGTGGCAGGCAGAGCTCCACACAGTCCACTGCGGACTCCACCAGTGCCGAGAACTGCAGCGCCCCTGCCTTAACCGGACTGAGAAAGTTCAAAAGGTGCTACCCCCCAGGACCCCTTGGGCTTGAAGTCAGGGGCCTGCTCCCCAGTCCCCTCTTGAGATGAAGTCTTGCTGTGTAGACGGTGACCCTCCTGTCACAGCCTCTGGAGTGCTGGGATTACAGGTTTGCTCCAGCACACAGGCACACACCCGCTGTGCAGATTGTCCTTGGATCCACAAGCACTGTGGCTCCCGGTGCAGCGCACGCAGCCTGGGATGGGGAGAGCAAGCCGCAGGACCATGGCCTCCCGCTGCACGCGGCTGGAGGAGGTGGAGAGAGGAGTCCGCACCCTGCCCACCGTCCTGCAAAGAGCCGCCCACACCAGCAGTGCTCTTTACACTGTGAACCCCCAAAACCCTAGCACCTGCGCCGGGCGACAGGGTGAGATTTTTACATTCTCTGTAATAATAAAATCATCAGGCTACTCGGCATTCAGCGCTTGGTCCAATGTCCCCACCTCATGCTGGCTGAGGGCATGTCCAGTGTGCCCGGCCCGGCCGCTCACTGCCCAGCTCTCGCTCCGCCCGGCACCCACTGAACCCAGGAAGCAGAGCTGCCAGCGGCCATGTCACGGCCTCCCAGGGCCCTGCGAGGAGCCGGCGCCGCTCTCCAGCGTGTGTACAGGAGCCGGCACACCCCGCGGCCAAGGGCACCTGCCACGGAGCTCCCTTCCACCAGGCCACGCCGCTTCCAGAGAAGTTCCAGTGCTTCCCCCCCACACCACCACCTAGGGGACATTTAAGATTCAAACCACAGGAAGAGATCACATCCCTGTTTATTGCAAAATGGTTTGTAAAAATTCTAAGAAAGTCATCATTTCCCACGTCCCCTGACTGCATAGACCTTTGCTGCAGACACCTGCTGCAGCTGACCTGCACTGGCCTCGGGCCAACCCAGCGCACGGGCCTGAGCCCGGAGCCTGTGTCCTGAGTCCCACACCACGAGCAGCGGCTCAAAGTGGGTCGCAAGGATTTACGTCTACTTGCAAAGTAAGGTCTGGAGGTGTGAGAACAGGTGCATCCCAGGTACAGCGGAAGAGCCCACTTTGGGGGAAGCCCCAGATGCCACCATCCGCGGGCGTGGGCAGGGTGGGGGCAGCCTTGCTCCTGGCTCTACAGGGGATTCCTGCGGACATCGATCATGCCTGGGCTGGCTCTTCGGGGCTCCCACCGGGACTTGAGCAAGGGTCCGAAGTTCCAGGACAGGCCCCCATCCCCTGCAGGTAACACCCGGGCCCCTAGGGGCTCGGCCACCTCCCGTGGTCTCGGATCCTCTGGGGAGCCCTGCTCCTCGCCGCCCAGGCTGCAGCGCTTCCATGTCAGGGGCAGGGGCCCCCGCACCGGATCCCTCGGCTCCTCCCTGGCTCGGGGCCCGGCCTCGGGGAGGGAGGGTGGCCAGAAAAGTTCAGGGCCTGCTGTGTGCAGCCCATCTTCTCCAGGAGCCTGTCTGTGCTCCGTGCCGAGGGTCCGCCGTTCGCCCCCTGCAAGAGAACAGTGGGTTCTTGGAGGAGATGCTGTCCTCACACCTGGCTTCCCCGAGGCCCAGTGCTGTGAGCGACTGGAACGAGCCAGCAGAAACAAGTGTGATCCGGTGATCCGGCACCGGGGCCCAAGTCTGCCCTAGCTACTTGGCAGACGGATCAGGGATCACAGGCGGCGGGGCACACCCAGTCGTTGCTGGGGCCGGGCCGGTCAGCTCAGAGAGGATGGAAGCACAGAGCCTATGCCAGCCCAGGTAGAAAGCAAGACCCAGCCCAGAAAATGACTTCCACCAAAAGGGACTGGTGGAGTGGCTCAAGTGGTGGAGCACCTGCCTAGCAAGTAGGCAGCTCTGAGTTCAAGTACTGGAAACAACGGTGGGTGCAGGTGAGTGGTCAAAGTGTTCCCCCAGAGAAGTGTGTGACTTCCAGCAGTGCGGACCAAGCTGGGACTGGGTCCGGGGGCTGGGTGAGCATACTTACCCCTGCCTGGGCCGGCCACGCAGCCCCCGGGGCCCCCGAGCTTCTGCCGCAGCTCCTGGTTTATCCACAGGTGGCGTCCCAGTTCCTTCTCCAAAGCTTGAATCCGGGCTTCGTACTGCCTCTTGCTGTCTGCCAGCCCCTCGCCCAGGTGGTCTAGTGAGGGAAGGCGGAGGAGAGGGGCGTGAGGGGCTGTGGGGAGGGCTGAGGGGCTGTGGGGAGGGCTGAGGGCCTGTGGGGGGGGTCGCGCTGGCCGCCCACCTCGCCCCTGCTGTAGCAGCAGCTGCACACTCTGCTCATGCTCCTTCTGCTGCAGTGTCAGCTGCCGGTCCATCTCCAGGCGCTGCCGCTCCAGAGCCACCTCCAGCCAGTACACCAGCCGCTGCTGCTCCTCCAGCTGCATCTCCAGCTCCGAGAAGGCGATCTGCTGCCGGTGCTGCTCCTCCCGCAGCGTCACCACCTGTCACGCGGCGGCCCTGGGTCACGGGCGGGCCCTCAGCCCCGGCCTGTCCCCGCCCTGCCACCGCTGGAGCGGGCTGCCTGACCTTGTCGAAGTACTTGCAGAGCAGGGCTCTGGTCTCGGAGGAGGAGAGGTAGCTGAGCTTGGCCATGAGGTTCATCTCGCACTGGGACAGCAGGGAGGCCGAGGCCCGCAGCACCCGCTGGCGGCTCGTGATGGCCTCGTTCTTGTACTCGATGGCGGCGTCCAGGGCCTCGATGGCCTCGTCCAGCTGGAACAGCGTCCGCTCCTCCTGCGGGACACGGGCGCAGGTAGAGGACAGGGCTCGCGCCGGGGAGCGGGGTCAGGGCGGCCTCTGCGGGGCGCACCTCGGGGGACAGCAGGCTGCCCTGCCGCAGCTTGCCGTCGATCTCCAGGCGCTGCTTGAGCAGTGCGTCCTTCTCCTGGCGCAGGGCGTCGATCTCGCCACGGATCTGCTGCTGGCTCTGGGCGCTGCCCTGCCGCAGCTGCCCGCTCTTCTCAGACAGCTCCTTCTCCAGGTGCTCGAGGCGGCTGGACACCCGCACGATGTCCTCATTCAGGGCCTGGGGACAGACAGCACCGCCAGGGGTCAGGGAAAGAGCAAGCATGGTCCTCACAGGTGACAGAACGGGCCGTGGACTCCCTGAAGGACAAGGCGGGTACGTCCCTCCCACAGGAGACCCACAGTCCCGACGCCCCGGCTCCCAGAGCGCAGAGCAGGGGAAGGGGCAGCGGAGGGAGGAGGCCAGCGCTTGGCCACCAACACCCACGGGCCCTAGAGTTCCCGTGGCTTCACTTGCGGTCGCGTAGGGCAGATTCACCTGCCTGAACTTGCCTGGCAGGAACGTCACCTGGCAGAGACTCATCTTGGGTAAATGTCTCCAGGCTGGATCTCTGCTGGCAGAATCTCCCCAGGCACGGCCTCCCCTAGCCGGCCTCACCTGGCTGGACCGCAGGCGCTTGCTCTCCAGCCCTGTCTTCTCCTGCACCAGGGCCTCCTTCTTGGCCAGGATGACCTCCCGCTTGCGGAGCTCCTCCCCCAGCTCCTCCAGCGCCCGCCGCTGCTGCAGCACCTTCTCCATCTCCTGGTCCAGCCACCTCTTCTGCTCCTCGATCTTCTGAGGGTGCGGCGACAGGGTGGAGAGCCCTCAGCTCCCCGCCCTGGTGGAAGGCTCCACCCACCCACGGCCCGCAGCAGCCAACCCCGCTGCAGAGCACGCGCGCCCCGCCCACCTGCTGCTGCTCCAGGCTGACCACAGAGCCATTGCTGCCGCTGCGCCTCTTCCTCTGGAAGGCCGCGATCTCCTCCGTCTTGATCTTCAGGATCTTCTGCTGCTGCTCGTGCTTCAGCTCCAGCTCCTGGCGGAGGAGCCGGTGGATGTGGCTGGCCAGAGCGACGCCCCGCGCCCCTCCCAGGCCTGCCCTGTGCACCCACAGCCACAGACGGGCACGCGGGCGCAGATGCTCGCCAGCTCCCAGCACACCCGTCACCCACGAGCTCCAGCCCACTCAGCCCTCCCCACAGCTGGGTCTCAGAGGGGCTCAGCCCCACACATTGTAAGATCACACGGGGAGGAGGAGGCCGGGCCCCACGCGCCCCGGGCCCGGCCTGACCTTGACACGGTGCTGCCGCTTGTTCATCTCCGTCTCCAGCCGCCGCTTCTGCTCCGTCTCGTCCCGCAGCCGCTGCTGCAGCTGGCTCTGCTGCCGCCGCATGAGCTGCACGTTCCTCTCCAGCTCCTGCAGCCGCTTCTCGCGCTGCGCCGACAGCGACACCAGCCGCTCGGTCGCCTGCTTCTTCTCTTTCAGCACCTGGGACCCGTACAGCCGTGCGTGGGGCTTCGTGCTCGCCCCTCGCCAAGGACCAACGGGCAGACAAGGGATGCAGGGCAGAGGGGCCGGGCAGCCGCCGGGCCTGCCCCATGCACCCAGCGCTGTCAGCCGGGCTCCGGGTTTGTGAAACCCCACCAGCGTGACAATGGAGACTCCTACTATCCCTTTGGTTCAGATTGGGAAACCTTAGCACAGAGAGTTTGGGGAACTTAACCCAAGACACAGCACAGCTCGGGTCCACCCAGCAGTCAGCCCCAGAGCCCAGACTCCTGACCGTCCCTTTGGATGGGCGTCTGTACTGAAGGAGGGGAGGGGAAGGGAAACAGGGAGGATGGGAAGGAGGGGGAGGGCGAGAGCACAAAGAGGTGAGTGGAATCCCATGAAGGTAGAAATTAGGGACGAGGGGCTGGGGGCTGTGGCTCAGTGGAGGGGTGCAGGCCCTGGGTCTATCCTCAACCCCAAAGGACAGATCAGCAAGGATGGACAGTACTGTGGCCCAGATGGGAGTCCTGCCCCCCAGCCCTGTACTCGAGACCTGACTGGAGGCGCACCGGGCCCCTAGGCAGCCACGGGGGGGGAAGGGGGGAGTGTGTGTAAATGAGGCCACAAGGGGCCACACCCAGGGCAGAGGGCGTCCGCACACCCGGAGGGCAGGTGCCCGGGGAAGGGCAGCGAGGACAGTGTCCCCAACCTAGGACCCCAAGAACACAGCATGGGTAGCAAAGGAACACAGCTGCCACAGCCACCAGTGGACAGCGGGCAGGTGCCACGTGGGTGCTGTCTGCCCAGTGGCCCATGGGAAGGTAAACTGATGGCGTCCGAAGGACGGGCAGAAGGATGGACGGGGTGGGGGGGGTAGCACGGAGCTGCCCGCCAGCCCTGCGGTGCTGCGGGCCCAGCGGGGCCGGCTCCTGTACACGCCAGACAGAGCGGGCAGGGCTGCACACAGGGCCCCTCGTCCAGGGCCGGGGCCCCGGCGCGGGCGCGGCACTGACCTGCACCTGGCTCTGGGCAGCAGCCACCCTCTTTTGGAACTCCTGCAGCCGGGAGCGCTCGCCCGCGTCCCGCGGCTCCCGGGCCTCCAGCTCCCGCAGCTGCCTCTGGCCCTCACTCAGCTCGGCCCGCGCCCGCTCCGCCTCCCGCTCCAGCTGCCCGATGCGCTGGCTGTGCTGACGGTTCAGGGCCTGGGCCGCCTTCCCTGCAAAGCAAGGGGGAGGCCCCGGTGGCATGGGCACGGCTCCCGGAGCAGGGAGCTGCTTTTCCCACAGCCTGGATGCCTGTGCGGGTTGTGCCGTGGAGACCAGCAGAAGGCCCCCCTCCTCTCCCGCCCCGCACTCCCTCCCCGCACTCCCTCCCTTTCTGTGCTTCAGATAGGATCTTGCCCTTTTCTCCTGGGGCTGGAAGTGCACAGCGCCACCCTGGCTCATCCTCTGATAGCGGGTGTCGCTACTTGGGGGGAGGGGTGGGTGGGGGCCGGGTTAGCCTTGAACTGCAGTCCTCCTAAGTGAAGTGCTGTGAGGATTCTGCTGCACACAGGGAGGCCGGTCTTACGTGCTGGGCATGAGAGAGTTTGCAGCGGCAGAGTGCTCGCCTGCTCCAGCCCCAAATGACATGCGCTTTGTAAAATGTGCTTTATGGTTATATTTTTTTAAAATGTCCAAATATTGTTGAACGGTAACAGGACGGAGGAGGACGGGAAGACACGGTGTCTGCGGTTTGCATCGACTCTACCAGCCCTGAATACGGGGAATCAGAACCAAGGGGGGGAAAACTTAGGGTCTGCAAAGCCTGGACAGAAAGTCTCCAGAAAGGGGAGGCACCCTAGCTACTCAGGAGACTGAGGTCTGAGGATCGTGGTTCAAAGCCAGACCCAGGCAGGAAAGTCCGTGAGACTCTCAACTCCAACGAAAGCTCCAAAAAGCCATAGGTGGAGCTGTGGCTCAGGTGGTAGAGGCCAGCCTTGAGTGAAGGAGCTAAGGGACAGGGCCCAGGCCCTGCGCTCAAGCCCCAGTACAGGAAAAACAACGACAAAAGGAAGTCAGCGCGTTCCCGTCACCCCCGCTTCTCAGCCTCTTCACTGGAAACTGCACAGGAATCTGTCACACACTCCCAAGCATTACAATAACTCCAGGGGCTAAACACACACACACACACACCCCAGGCTGCCCTGCTGATGCGGCAAGGCTGGGCATGCGCACGCTGAAACAGGCAGCCCTGAGCAGTTAGCCCCACCGCGGACGGCCCATGTAAGCTCTCCGGAGCCACTGTGTTTCACCACAAACTGCCATGGAAGCGCAGCCAGCTCGAACCCCAGGTTAGAGGAGAAAGCGGACAGGCAGAGGGGGGGGTCAGGTGGCCGGCTTGAGGCCGCGCAGCTGCATCTCCCTCCCAGGAGCCACGGGCGGGGAAGGGCAGGTACTGGGGGGCGAGGCCCACCTCACCTGTCCGAACCAGCTCCCCAATGAGCTCCTCCTTCATGCGGATGTTGATGGCCAGCTCCCGGATCTTCTGCTGGGCCTGGGCCAACCGCCACTCCCAGGCCGAGGCAGCGGGGGCTTGGCGGGTGGGGACCACAGCCTGACGGCCACCGGCTGCTGGAACAGGCAGACGCCAGGGCCTCCCTGGGTGAAAAGCTGCCAGGGTGTGTGCCTGGGAAAGAGCCCCGCTCTGCGTCCCTCCCAGCTCACCTTTGGGCCCGGGGGTGGCAGCTCCCGGCTCCTGAGGGCAGGCCTCTGGGTCCTTCCTGTCCAGCGGGCTCCCTGGCCTCTGCCTCTGGCTCCAGTGGCTGACTCCATTCCTGGTGAGCAGAAGCAAGAGTCTGCCCTTCTCCACAGCCCGCCCCTGGCCCCTGACCCCTGACCCCTGGTTCCAACCCAGGCCCAGTGCCTGGGCCTGAAGGAAGAAGCCACTAGGCCCTCCAGTCCCCAGGACAAGAATCTGGGAGAATCCAGAGAACAGAGAGAGAGCGTGGGGTGGTGGAGGCATCAAGGGCCACCTGGGGGGATTCAGAGGCCTGGGTCACCCCATATTACAGCCTCAGCCACTAAGGGCTGGTGAGGAGAGGACTCAGCCACGACTCCCCATCAGGCCGGCAATGGACTCACCTGCGGAGGTGTAAGGCCCTCCTGGGCAGCTCCTCTTCTTCCTCTGAAGAGGAGCCACTCTCCAGCCTGTCCACCTCAGCCAGCAGCTCGGCTCCAGCCTCCCTGCCGTCCGTCACCTGCTAGGGGAGTAGCGGGGGCTGGGGAATCCAGCAGACATCTTCTGGGCCTTTCCCACCCCGGCTCTACCCTTGCAGAGCGCTGCCCCTCCTGGGCACCACCCCCAGGCCAGCCCAGCCTTCCCTGCCAGGCCAGGCTCAGCTGGGCACACGCCCCGCCCCCACCCCAGCTCCAGGGCACCTGGCTCTCAGGCACAAGTGGTTCGAACCCAAGTCCCATCTAACCACCCAACCCTGCCAGAGCTGAGCTGTGGGTGGGTGTGCACAGGCAGGCACCCAATCCAAGACCTCCTAGATGTTATCATTTTGGATGCTGGTACTGGGGCTTGAACTCAGAACTTCTCACTCTTGCTCAGTGCCTTTTTTGCTCAAGGTTAGCACCCTACCACTTGAACCACATCTCCACTTCCAGCTTTTTGCTGGTTAATTAGAAGAGTTTCACAGACTTTTTTGGGGGGGTGAGGGGGACAGGTCTAGCTTCCAACCATGATCCTCAAGTCTCAGCCTCTTGAGTAGTTAGGATTATGGGTGTGAGCTGAGATGAGCTGGGCTGGGAGGGAGGAGGGGTAGAGGGTTAAATGCTGGAGTGAATGCAACACAGGAGATCGACTCAGACAAATCGGGGCCCGGGGAAGAATGAACTTGCCAGGCTAGCCATGAAGAGACACAGAGTGGCAAGCCTTCGGGAGTGAGAACCAGAGCCCGTCTCTAACCTCCCCCCACCCTTCCTTCCCTCCGCGGACACCAAAACAGGCAGCCTGTAACTCACAGCTGGCTCCAAGGAAAGGAGGGAGTGTTCCCACGTGGCCACCCTCCCCAGCCCGAGCTGAACCCGATCACAGCAGGGCCTGGCCCGGCCCGGCCCGGCCCGGCCCGGCCCGGCCCATCCCAACCCACCCCCAGCCCGGAGACCCTGCGCTGCCCCTCCTCACCTCATCCCGCGGCTCAGGGTCAACTTCATCTCCAGGAAGACAACCAGAGGGCACCATGCCCAGTCGTTGGCTGTGGGCGCCCCCAAGAGGGGCTGTGTGAGGCCTGGGCACGAAGGATCCGGGGGGCAGGCCCTGCAGGAGCCCGGGGTCCCCCAAGCCAGGCCGCACCAACTCTAGCCGCAGCCGAAGTTCCACCATCTCCTCCTGCTGCTCGCGCAGCCGGTCACTCTGCAAGATACGGGCGGTACCGGAGGCGTGGCCTTGCAGGGGGCGTGGTGCATGGGCGTGACATCGGCGAGGGGATCAGACCAGTGTGTGGTGAGGGTGAAGGCGTGGCCTTGTAGGGGGCGTGGTAAAGGGGCGTGACCAGCGTGTGACAGACATGAGTGGGTGTGGCCAATGGGGCGTGGCCTTGCAGGAGCGTGGTGAAGGGGCGTGGCCGGTAGGTGACAGCTGGGGCGTGGTCGCTGTGGGCGGGGCCGGCGGTGGGCGGGGCCGGCGGTGGGCAGGGCCGGCGGGCAGGGCGGCTTGCTGACGGTCCCTGGTGCTAGCACCCCACCTCTGCGGCGACTGAAGATCAGATTCCCGGGTTCCCCAGGACACAGCACCAGTTCAGCCGCAAGCTCCAGCCCTTTCCCCGGAGGGCTTCCCACGCCCTGTACCCCTAGTCCAGGTGCCGGAGGGCGCTGGCTCCCCGGGGGTGCCCGGTGGGCGGGGCGGGATCCCCGGCCACAGGCCCGCCTCTCCACACAAATCCGTCCTGCGGCTCTGCAACTGCCCTTGCCGCCCCCCTCATCCCCCCTCCCGTGCTCATCCTGTCATCCGGGCATCTCAGCCTCCCCGGACCGCGCTCTGGAAGGCGGCCCCACCTGCAGCTTGTACTGCTCCATGGCGTCCTCCAGCGCAGCCAGAAAATCCCGGTTCTCCTCCTCCAGCCGCGCCACCTGGGCCTGCAGGGCCAGCAGCTGCTGCGCCCCCTCGTCCTCCTGGGGAGCGGGAGAGAGGCTTCCGGAGTGGGTGGCTTGGCCGGCCCTACCCGGCCCCACCCGACCCTGCTCCGAGCCCCGGGGCCCCGGGGGCCGGCCGTGCAGGCCACCTGGGCTACTCCGGCCATTGTTCACCAATCAGTAACGGTATTGTCATTGCCGGCCAGGCCCGGGACCCCGGTCATCAGGAGTGACTGTGTGTCTGTGTCTGTCTGTCCTGGCGCTTGAGCTCAGGGCCTGGAGCTCTTGGTTTTGTCGCTCTACCGCTTGAGCCCCCGCGCCACGGGCTCAGTGCTGGTGGACTGGGGACGGGGGTGGCACGGGATCCTCGGATCTCGGCGTCCCGAGTGGGAGGGCCCTGGCCGCCTCCCCACCCCCCACGGCGGGCAGGTGCACACCTGAGCCGGGGCCCCGCCGGGCGCCGCGGGGTCCTCGGCCGGGGCGCTCTCCACGCCGCTGTCGGGGCCCGAGGCGGAGCTCAGCGCGCTGCGCTCACCGTCCACGGCGCACAGCCAGTCGCGCACCTTGCGGGCGGCGGCGCCGGGCAGCCCGGGCTCAGCCTGCAGCTGGCGCAGGAGGCTGTAGGCGGCCAGGGTGCGGGCCCGGTAGCGCGCGCACTCGGCGCCCAGGCGCGCGGCGGCGGCGGGGTCCGCGGGGGCCGGCGGCGGGGCCCGGGGCGCGCCGGCCGCGGTGGATGATGCGCGTCTCCGAGCGGTGGCGCGGCGGCCCCCGGGGCCCCGCCGCCGCCTCGTCCTCGGCCCCGCGCTCCGCCTCGGGCTTCCAGTTGACGCAGGCGCGGTTGCGGATGTTCTGCGCGCGGCTGGCGTAGTTGAGCGTGTGCAGCGTCTCCTCCAGGTCGGAGGACGAGGGGCTCACGC
This sequence comes from Dipodomys spectabilis, assembly GCF_019054845.1. NCBI lineage: Eukaryota > Metazoa > Chordata > Mammalia > Rodentia > Heteromyidae > Dipodomys > Dipodomys spectabilis. The sequence continues at coordinate 743,072 of NW_024871229.1, read as the reverse complement.
AGGCGATCATCACGGTCTTGGCGTTCCCGCCCAGCGAGTCTTTGAGGATCCTGGGGGCGGGGCGGGGCGGGGGTGAGGTCGAGGTGGGGGCGGGGCGGGGGCGGGGTGAGGTGGGGGGGTGAGGTCGGGGTGGGGGCGGGGTGAGGTCGGGGGGTGAGGTCGGGGTGGGGGCGGGGCGGGGGCGGGGGCGGGGGCGGGGGCGGGGTGAAGTCGGGGGGGGTGAGGTCGGGGTGGGGGCGGGGCGGGGGCGGGGGTGGGGGCGGGGGCGGGGTGAAGTCGGGGGGGGTGAGGTCGGGGTGGGGGCGGGGCGGGGGCGGGGTGAGGTCAGGGTGGGGGCGGGGCGGGGGCGGGGCGAGGTCGGGGTGGGGGCGGGGTGAAGTCTGGGGGAGTGAGGTCGGGGTGGGGGCGGGGCGAGGTCGGGGTGGGGGCGGGGCGGGGGCGGGGGCGGGGTGAGGTCGGGGTGGGGGCGGGGTGAAGTCTGGGGGGGGTGAGGTCGGGGTGGGGGCGGGGCGAGGTCGGGGTGGGGGCGGGGCGAGGTCGGGGTAGGGGCGGGGTGAGGTCGGGGGGGTGAGGTCGGGGTGGGGGCGGGGCGGGGCGGGGGTGGGGCGGGGGCGGGGTGAAGTCGGGGGGGGGGGTGAGGTCGGGGCGGGGGCGGGGGCGAGGTCAGGGTGGGGGCGGGGCGGGGCGGGGGCGGGGCGAGGTCGGGTGGGGGCGGGGCGGGGGCGGGGGCGGGGTGAAGTCTGGGGGGGTGAGGTCGGGGTGGGGGCGGGGCGAGGTCGGGGTGGGGGCGGGGCGAGGTCGGGGTGGGGGCGGGGCGAGGTCGGGGTGGGGGCGGGGCGAGGTCGGGGTGGGGGCGGGGTCAGAGCCTCCCCCCCCACCCCCCGCGCCCCCCTCACCGGGTGATCTTGGAGTCGCGGTAGGGCACGTGGCTGCCGCGCCGCCGCGGGTCCCCCAGCGCGCTGATGACGTTGCCCAGCGCCAGCAGGCTGCTGTTGATGCGCACGCTCTCCCGCAGCCGCGCGCCCGCGCCGCCCGTGCGCAGCGCCCGCTCCGAGCCCGCCAGGTCCACGAAGTGGAACTTGGAGAGCAGCAGGCGGCCGGCCGGCCGGGACGCGCGGCCCGGGGCGCGGCCGCGCTGCCGCAGCGTCACCGTGAACACCGTGTGCGAGCGGCTGGAGCGCCGGTGGAAGGCCGTGGGCCCCGTGTGCCGCGCCGCGTTGCCCATCTCCAGCAGGCTCAGCACCTCGTCCAGGCCCTCCACGTCCACCTCCTTCACCCCGCACAGCGCTGCGGGCACGGAGGGCCGTGAGCCCCTCCCCGGGGCGGGGGCGGCCACCCCGTCCTCCCGGGGGAGGGAGCACCGGCTCACCCACGCTCCCGCGGTCGTCCTCCCGCAGCTGGATGTCGCGGCTGGCCGTGGTCACCTCCAGCAGGTCGCGGAGCTGCTCCTTGTACACCTCCAGGTAGGACACGTGCACCAGGCAGTCCAGCAGGTCGTTCTCGTCGATCAGCTTGAAGGCCTCGGCCATGGCTCTCGGGATGATGCCCTGCTCCTCCTCCTGCAGGGAGGCTGGGGGGGGGGGGACAGCGCAGGGCGTGGGGGACAGCGCAGGGACCCGGGGGGACAGCGCAGGGCGTGGGGGGAACAGTTCGGGGGGGCAGTTCAGGGGGGACAGCTCAGGATGTGTGGGGAACAGTTCCGGGGGGCCGTTCAGGGGGGACAGCGCAGGGCGTGGGGGACAGTGCAGGGTCCCGGGGGGACAGCACAGGGTGTGTGGGGAACAGTTCGGGGGGGCAGTTCAGGGGGGACAGCGCAGGGTGTCGGGCCGCCTGCCTCCCCCAGGCCCTCAATCCTCCCCCCCACTGCACACCACCAGATTTTTCAACATGAATGTTTACTCCTACAGAGAACTCTTCATGACACATAGTTTTCCATCTCTTGTCTGTCTGTCTGTCTACCTATCTGTCTCTGCATTTTGCAGGGCCGGGGATCAAATGCACAGACTGAGTATGCTGACAACACTGCAGGTAAGCGACACCCCCAGCCTTGGGATACATCATCCGGAAAATAAAACAGTATTGGAAAGAACGGGCGCCACATACTTTTTAGTTTTTAAAGAAGAATAATTTTCAGAGAGAAACCGGCATGCTCACAGGGCGATTTCTACAAGGCGGTTATCAAGTAGGTTGCTTTGTGCGTGTAGTTACCTGTCTGTTTTCCTACAATAAACAAGCATGCTTTCCTAACTGCTTTGCTCCCCACAACTCATGAGTTGGAATCCTTACTCTGGGTGAGACAGTGTGAGGATTGGGGGGACTAGGTCATGGGGGGGAGGAGAGGAATTTGTCCCTTATTATTTAGAGGAAGAGGTGTCTGAAGGGTCTTTTTCTGCTCTGTTAGCACTAGCACTGACCAGTCTCCAAAACGGGGAGAAAGAAACTTCTGATAATGTGCCACCCAGTCTATGAGATTCAGTCACAACAACCAGCATGCACTACAACAGGGAGTGACCTCAGGCAGGGCTGGGGATGTGGCTCCGCGATACAGCACTTGCCTAGCATGTAGGAGGCTCTGTCCATCCCTAGCACGAAAAACAAAAGAAGAAGAAAGGGGCAGGGCGCTGGTGGCTCAAACCTGTCATCCTAGCTACTCAGGAGGCCTGAGATCTGAGGATTGTGGTTCAAAGCCAGCCCGGGCAGGAAAGTCCTTGAGACTCTTATCTCCAATGAACCACCAGAAAACCAGAAGTGGCACTGTAGCTCAAGTGGTAGAGTGCTCACCTTGAGCTGAAGTGCTCAGGGACAGTGCCCAGGCCCTAAGTTCAAGCCCCACCACCAACAATACACACACACACACAAAAGAAAAAAAGAAAAAGGGGAAGAAAAACACAGTAACCTCAGAAAGCACAGTTCCTATTTTCCTATTCCAGGCAGGTCCCTTAGTGGAAGGTCAGAGGTGCCCAGGGCCTGGTGCAGTGTCACTCACCCACACTGGCCTCCCCCATGGTGTATGTCTTCCCGGAGCCCGTCTGGCCATAGGCAAAGACAGTGGCATTGAAGCCCTCAAAGAATGCCTCCAGGAGGGGCTGCACGCAGGCCTGGTACACAGCCTCCTGCCCAGCGTCCTCTGCCAGCACCACGTGAAAGCCAAAGTGGCGGTCACGCCCCAGGGTGACCCGGCCATCCTCTGGCTCCACCTGCAGGCAGCTCTGGTGTCCATGGAGCAGCTCCTTGGGCAGCAGTGGGCGGACTCGAAGGGCCACCCTCACTGGAGCCTCTTCGTCCCCAGGCAGCCGCTGGGCCTCCAGCCCCATACCGAACAAAGGCTCTGCGGAGAGAAGGAGAGACCCCCTTGTCCCCAGCACCTAAACTCCAGGGGTCTAGACACACCCTGCAGGTCCCACAGCCTGGACGGACTCTGGAGGGATGGGGAAAGAGCCACACCCCACTGGGGAGCTCCATTCCTCAGCAGCCGGGGCTTTCCCGTAGTCTCTTAGATCACAGAACTCCATCCCCACCTTCTGCTAAAAAGCCAACAGATCCTAGCCGGGTGCCAGTGGCTCATGCCCGTCACCTCAGCTACTGAGAAGGCTGAGATTTGAGGATCCCAGTTTGAAGCTAGCCTGGGAAGCAAAGTCCATGAAACTCTGGTCTCTGGTTAATCACCAAAAAGCCAGAAGTGGCACTGTGGCTCAAGGGCTAGAGGGCTAGCCCTGAGCAAAAAAGCTCAGGGGCAGTGTCCAGGCCCTGAGGTCAAGCCCCAGGATTGGCGCACGGGCGCTCATACACACACACACACACACACACACACACACACACACACGCACGCACGCACGCAGCCAACAGATCCTTCTAGATGGTGCTGCAACCACCAAATCCTGCCCATTCCACCTCCTAAACATCCCAGGATCACCTGAGCTGCTCATCCTACGGTCAGTGCCCTGGTCTAGGTGCCAGAGTGATTTCTGCCAGCACTCTTTCCGTATCTGAGTCTCCCCCCTCCCTGCCCCCTATGCCTCCCACTAAAGCAGCCAGGGGCATCTTTCAGAAATACAAAGGTAATCAACGTCACCCCCGCCCAGGTTAACCCTCCCAAACATGGCCCAGGTTAACCCTCCAAACACAGGTCACTGCCTTTAGGATTCAAAAAAAGGCAAGAGTTAAAACGCTGACCACGCTCCTCCCTGGCACTAAGCCTTCCTCATCTCTCTCCCCAGCAACCGCAGTTACCAAAGCATCTCTCCATCCCTGCTTAGGCCAGGCCCACCTTCAGAGGGCCAAGGAGGTGCCTCTGCTCTGTGCCAACCTCTCTCTCTCTCTCTCTCTCTCTCTCACACACACACACACACACACACACACACACTGCCCTGTGTGTGTGCTGCGCCCACTGACCGCGGCGATGAAATTGCCAAGCCTCTTCCACTTTCCAGGCCGGGGGACCCCCTCTGTCCCCTCGGAGCTGCCATTACCAGCGCCCAGGGCCAGGCCCTGCCTGCCTCGGCCTGCCTGGGCCTTCCGCGCACCCCGACCTCGGTGAGCCCCTCGGCGGGGGCCCACCGCACAAGGGGTCCCCGTGCGCCCCGCCCGGCCGCGGTGCCCGGCGCGGGGACGCCGCACGCGGCAGACTCCCCCAAAAAAGTTTGAAGCAGGGACTGCGAATGCGGGGCCCCGCCAGGCCCGGCCCGGGATGCCGGCCTCGGCCCCCATAATTGGGGAAGGGGGGGCCGGCCCGCCCTGGGAGGAGCTCCCTGGCGGCCGGAGAGGAAGAGGGGGGGCAGCCAGGACGCCAGGGCGGGCAGGGTCCCGGGACCACCCCGCTGTGCCCGGCCTCGTCCCTCCCCTCCCCCGGCCGCGCCCTCCCCCGCCTCGTCCCGCCCCCCCCCCCGGCCGCGACTCCCCCCACTGCACCCCCAGCCCAAGCCCGCACCCACCTGCCGGCGCGCGGGCGCAGCCCTCGGCCGTGCGAGCGGGCCCGGCGCCTCCGCGCGGCGCGCCCCGATGCCGTCACCGGGACCCCTGCACCCCCCACATCCCGCCCCTCACCCGCAAGTCCGCCCGCCTCTGGGCTGGGGCGGAGCCGGGCGGGGCCTGAGCGGCCGGAAGGGGCGGGGCGCGATCGAGGGGCGGGGCCTGGCACGGGGCGGGGCCTTGTCGAGGGGCGGGGCTGGGGCCGAAGCGTCTCCACCGGGCTTCTCCTGCCTCCTGCAGGTCGAGTGTCCTCAGCGAGACGCGTCCGCGTCCTGGGCCGGCTGCCCTCGTCTCGGTCCCTCTCTCGGTGCCAAGCCGGCCTCCCACCCCGCGACCACGGCCCAACCTCCCATCTCCCCCGTCTCCGCGCCCACCCCGATCGCTCTCGCGGTTGTGCACCTCTGAGGTCGCCTCGCTTCTGTCCCGGGACAGAGGGTCGGACCACCCGCCCCGTCGGACGCGCGCACACACACCTGCGCGCCAGGAGGAGGCTCGGACGGGGAGGACGCCGAGCGCCGGGCGGGGGCGCCCGAGGAAAGCACACTCGGCCGCGTTCGGGTTTAAACTGATTTTATACATTCCCTCGACTCGCTCAGCACCAGCACTTCCAGAGCTCGGGCTGAGCAGCGGCTGCCCCGTGGGGTGTGTGTGCGCTCCCAGGACGGCTGAAATCTCAAGTTAGGGGTTCGAAGCCAGCCCGGGCAGGAAAGTTCATGAGACTCTTTTCTCCAATAAACAGGCCAGGCCTCAGGAGGACGCGCGCCCTGGCCGCGGGGAGATGGGCTCAGGCCGCCCGGGGCCCCCTCTCTAGGGTGGGGCTCACTTGCAAGTTTGGGGCCCGGGTTAAAGAAAGCTGCTCGGGACCGTGGGGCGTGGCGTGGGGAAGGGGCGTGGCTCTGGAAGTGGGCGTGGCTGAAGCTAACTGGGGCGGGGCGGGCTCTAGGGTCCCGAGCGCGTCTCCGAGGCGGGGCTTGGCGGGGGCGTGGTGATTGGTGGGCGTGGCGGGGGCGGAGCCAGGGTGGCGGCGGGCGGGGCGGCGGCCGGGGACTCAGCTCTTCTTGCGCAGCTGGTTGTACTGCGCGCGGCCCAGGATGGGCTCCATGACGCTGGGCCGGAAGAAGCTGTCGCTGACCCTGCGCGCCGGCTTCTCGCGGGGCATGGCCAGGAGGCCGGGGCGCGGGCCGGCGGGCGTCTCCGCCTTGTCGTCCAGCCCGGAGCAGGAGGGGACGCTGAGGCCCCGCGTGCTGCGCAGGCCGCCGCGGGCCGCCGCGGGGCGCGGCGCGGGCTCGGGGCTGGCGGGCCGCGCCCCGGATCCCCGGCGCTCGGACTCGGGGGGCGGGTTGTCGATGTCCTGGAATTCGCTCTCCGGCTCCATCAGCGACAGCCTGGGGAGCTGGGGGACGCGCGGCCGCCTTAGGACCACCCTCGTCCCCTCTGGGGCCCACGGAGGGCCATCACGGGACGGGTGGGGGGCTGGGGCAGCAGGATGGGGGCATCGCGGACCCCCTGGGTTCCAGGCGGCTCGGAGGGCTCCGGGAAGGCCGGAGGCCCTGCGATTCCTGCTGGGCTGCAGCCACAGGCCGCACTCAGACCCGGCCAGCTCCAGGCTGCCCCTGCCTGGACGTGCCCTCAGTCCCAGGTGGGCAGGCCGGCTGCCTCTGGGGGGCTTCCCAGCCCTCCCGTTCCCCCGTGACTAGCTAGGGCAAGGGGTGGCTTGGGCCCTTTGGGTGACCATTAGAGACCAGCTGCTGTCCCTAGAACTTACATCCCATCCCCCGGGGAGTCCCTCCCACCTGCCCAGCCACCACATGCCAGCACGCCAGGCCTTCAGTGGGTACTGTGAGATGCGCACCACGCTGGGCCTCGGGGTTCCTCAGACTGATGATGGGGTGCAGACAAGAGGCCTCAGCCCAGGGGGCCTGGACCTCTGCCCTCAGGGCTGGAGAGGCCCCTCCAGAGGGCACTGAGGGTGGCAGGAGGGTGTCCAGGGACCGGGGGGCAGGGGGGACGGGGACCGCAGCCCTTCTGGTCAGCTCTCCCTTAGCTGTCCTGTCAGGGCCCCCTTGGGAACAGGAAGGTGGCGGGAGGCTGAGGGGGGGACTCACCGGTACATAGTGAACCACTGTGTCTACCACGTTGTCAGTCACGCCCTTCAGGGCGTCAGACAGTGACATGGCCCGCTTCTTCGTGGAAGAGACGACTGGAGCCGGCGTGAGGTGCAGTATCCGGCCTGCGGTGCCCAGCACAGCCGCAGGCGCCCAGGTCACAGCAGAGATGGTGCTCTGGAGGCCCCGCCGCAGGGAGTGGACTGCCCCACCCAGCAGGGCCTGCGGGCTGGGCAGCGCCGACACCTGAGGGCCAGAGCACCATCAGCACCTCCAGCAGCCAGGAGTATGGAGATCAAACCCAGATGATGCTAAGCACAGGATCCTCTAGAGCTCACACCCAGCCCCCATATCTGTGTCTGTGTCCATACTGGGGCTTGAACTCAGGGCCTAGACTGTCCCTTAGCTCTTTAAGTCAAGGCTGGCACTCTACCACTTGAGCCGCAGCTCCACCTATGGTCTTTTAGTAGTTAATTGGAGATAAGAGTCTCATGGACTTTCCCAGCTAGAATGGCTTTAAACCCAGGATCCTCAGATGTCAGCCTCCTGAGTAGCATTGGGAGTGTAAGCCACTGGCGCCCAGGCGGCCCCCAGGTCTATTAAAAGACCTTGATTGCCTGGTGTCAGTGTCAATCTTGCTACCCAAGAGCCTGAGAGCTGAGGATCATGGTTCAAAGCCAGCTCTGGCAGAAAAGTCTGTGAGACTCTGATCTCCAATGAACCACCAAAAAGGCTGGAAAGTGGCTGAAGTGACTTGAGGTAGAGAAAGTTCAGGGAAAGCACCAGGCCCTGAGTTCAAGCCCTAGGACTGGCACAAAAAGAAAACAAGAGCCTAGTATGTAGAGTTTGAGATCTTCTGCCAACAGTAGTGGTAATTATATGCTTTATAATAGTAATTATGCACTGTGTTATAATAGTAATTATGTAACTTAGGTAAGATTACAGCCCCATACCTATTTTTGAACTTCCTGTAAGTGGGTCATACAGAGAGGGCTCCTTTATGAATACCCACTCATGTTCCACACTACAGAAGACAGCTTGCAAGCCTGGTTCTGACCCTTGATGTGTGGCTTTGGGCAAATGTGTTCTCCTTGAGTGCATTTCTTCATCTGCAAAACAGGGCGGCTATCTCTGCCCTGCCTCTTTTTGGCAGTACTGGGATTTGAACCCAGAGCCTTGAACTCACTAGACATACTCTACCACTCCAGCCACATTTGAGTGATTTTTCCAGATAACGTCTCTTGCTTTTTCTCCTCCCACCAGCCTCAGACCATGATCCTCCAACTTGTACCATTGCCTATAAGCGGGATTATAGCAGCAGACCACCACGCCCAGCTGGTTTGTTGAGTTGGAGCATCGATAGCTTTTCGTATGGGCTGGCCTGGAACTTTGTTCTCACCCCTTTGCTGGGATTATAGGCATGTACCACCACACGGCTGCACCTGACCTGCCTCTGTGAAGGGCTCTTATGAGGATCAGCTGAGAGTGTCGTGGAAATGCTGTCCTCTGTGGGTTTGGAGGCGGAGAGAGCGAGAGTTGCACACACGCGCCAGGTCTCTGGCTGGCATCAGAGACCCTTGTTTTACCCCCTCCCCCCATCCCATGGCCCGGGGCATGCGAGGTGCCTGCTTTCCCCCTCACCTCGCTGAACTTCTCCTCCGTCTCTGACTCTTCTTCCTCCGTCTCCTCTCCCTCTGAGTCTGTCTGATCGTCGTGGCTCTCCTCCTGGGCCAGGCTGTGCAGCCAGGCCCCACGCCCCTCGCTCTGCCGCGGCCAGGACACCACCTGCATGGCGGCCGACGCGCCCCACTGGGCCAGGCTGCTCTGGGGGGGGACAGCGGCAGACCTCGGGCTCAGCGGTCTGTCAGCTGACCGCCAGGACCCCAGCGTCCAGAGCCCCTCGCTCCCAAGGCCAGAGTGGTTGCAGGGCCTGGTCCCCAAAGACTTTTCTTCCATTTTTTTTTAAATGACAGGTCTCTCTATGCAGTCCAGGGTGGCCTGGAACTTGAGATCCTCCATCCTCAGCCTCCTGGGTGCAGAGATTACAGGCATGCACTACTAAACCTGCTGGATAGGAACATTCTTGATGTCTTTCATAGCTTTCTTGAGGCACCAGGGATTCAGTGCTAGGGAAACTTTCTACCCCTGAGCTATCCCCTAGCCCTTTTAAATTAATTAATTAATTTGTTTTTGCCGATCCTGGGGCTTGAACTCATGGCCTGAACACTATCCCTGAGCCTCTTGGTGCTCAAGACTAACACTCTACAACTTGAGCCACAGCTCCACTTCCAGTTTTCTGGTGGTTTATTGGAGATAAGAATCTCACAGACTTTCCTGCCTGGGCTGGCTTCAACCCATGATCCTCAGATCTCAAACTTCTGAGTAGCTGGGATGACTGGTGTGAGCCACAGGTACCCAGCTTCCGTTAGTCCTCGTGAAATGTTGCGCTGGGGTCTTATTAAGTTGCCCTGGCTTGAGATCTTTGTAGCTGGGATTACAGGCATGAGTTGCCACGCCCCACACATCTTTAGGAGACGTGGCAGGGCCTCCCTCCTTGCTGTTCAACTTCTACATGAGCAGCTGGGGTTCTGCCCACTGCAGGCTGAGCTGAGATACTCACTCACCAGCAAAGGACCCTTGGTACGGGGACAGTGAGCCACTTGCCGCTCCTGTGTCCTCGTGGGCCACAGCACCTGGCACGCTGTTGGTCTTGGCGCAGGTAGGTTCTCAGCACATGTGTATGTGCGTGAGGGAGTGACCCAGATCCGGCAATCCTTCTAAAACTGCCTCTCATGCCGGACACCTGTGGCTCGCGCCTGTAATCCTAGCCACTTAGGAGTCTGAGATCTGAGGACTGAGGTTGGAAGCCATCCCTTGGATGGATTCTTCATCTCCAGTTAACCAGCGAAGAGCCAGAATTGGGGAGTGGGGCTCAAGTGGTAGAGCACCAGCCTTGGGCAAAAAAGCCAAGGGAGAGCGTGAGGCACTGAGTTCAAACCCCGGTACAGTCACAAAATCGCTGAGAAGTCCCCATGTGACTTGCTGATCTTTGTACTTTTATTTTTTTCTCATTGCTGAGGATCAAACCCAGGGCCTCTGGGATCCTGGCAAGCATTCTTCTACTAAGCGGCACCGCAGCCCGCCCTCCATGCTTAATGTGTTACCTTCCCTCTGGGCCTGCGTTTCCTACACAAGCTCCTCATGCAGAAGTTCCAGACTTGTCTGTGCAAAACCACACAGAGACAGTGCTCCCTTGGGCGCAGGGTCCCAGACAGTGAGCCCACCGGCCCTTCCTCGTCCTGAACTGAGGGGCCAATCCCATCAGCAGAGAAGAAGTTCCCAGGAGCAGAGAGGCCGGGGTGGGTTGGGGTGGGGACCCCCCAGCTGCCAGCCCCCCTCCCCAGCGGCACTCACCAGGGGCGCCACGCCCGGGATCCACATGGCCAGGGCGTGCCCCTGCTTCAGCGCCCAGGTGGAGGTCCGCATGGTGTGTCGAGACAGGGTGTTGGCCAGCGCCCCGACCCTGCTGGCCAGGCTGGGCTTGGCCTTGGGGTCCTTCAGGGTCTGGGTATGTCCAGAAGTAGGGGCTGGGTGGGGATTGGTGGAGAAAGAGCCACGCTAGTGTCACCCCAAACCTACCCACCGACGCCGGACCCCGCCTGCTTCCCTTCTCTCCGGGTGGGGTGAGGGGACTACAAGATTCTGGGTCCCTCTGAAGATTCTGCCCCCCCACCCATTCTAGAGGGGCGCTCACGGGCCGGGCCGCCTCCTGCCGATTCCCAGTGCCGGCCGGTACCTGACTCCTCGCTGGCCGGGGGGAGGAGGAACCCCACCACCTTCTCGATGCCGTCGAGGGCGAGCTCGGCCCCTCCGGAGGCCAGCCGGCCGGCCCGCGTCCCCGCCGCGTACTCCACGGTGTCTTTGGCCACCCCCCAGGCGAGCTCGCAGCTGGCCAGGGTGGCGCCCAGGACTTTGTCGGAGGTGCTGGCAATGGGCACGCTGATGCTCTTCCGGGCAGTGCGCAGGCGCGTGGAGATGGTGCCCTTCAGCTCAGAGGCGATCTGGGGGGCGGGTAAGGTTGTGGGGTCTCCTTGCAGGCCCTGGGAGCAGCTGCTCTTGGTCTCAGACCCCACTGAAGAGTCTCATTAAAAGCCTAGAAGGCCGGCATCCACTCTGGGCGCTGGTGGAGGCTGGGTGTTTGGCCTCTTCCCAGCCCTCAGGATTCTGCCTCTCCCCCAAGACAGCACCAGCCCTCCCGGCCCCAGTCCCCAGGGGGCAGCCATGGACACAGGGCCAAGGGAAGGGGAGTGGCGTGGAGGGTCGGATCGCGGGGATCTCAGTGTGTGCACCCCTGGCTCAGCTGGCTGTAGTCTCCCAGAGCCCCGCCAGCCCCGCCGCTGCCCTTCCTGAGGGGCGATGGCGGCGAGGGAGGGGGTGGCGGGGAGGGGGAGGGCTCACCTTCTCAGGCGGGTACTGGAGGGCAGGGATCTTCTCCTCCAGGTGGTCCAGGCCTCGGCAGGCCAGCTCATTGGCAGCTGTGACTGCAAGGGGGTGTGTTGGATAAAAGTACCTGAAGCCCAGAGGTGGGGCTCCAGGTTCCTTCCTTGTGAAAGGTGGACTGGGGGTTATCGTGGGGAGGAAGGGATGGAGCCTACGAGAACTGGCAAGGAACATCGTTCTCTTCATCGTCATTCCCCCCCCCCCCCCCCCCCCGCCGCCTCTCGCCTGTCTGGGTTCTGGGTTCTCCAGAGGAGTAGAGAAGACACACACCACACACGGGTCCCCAAGGGAGGCGGGTGACAGCAGAGACCTGGGGGCCTTCGGTGACAGTCCCCAGCCCCAGACAGCTCCAGATCACCATGGCCCTGGCTTTTAGCTGGGAGGGGTTGACATGGCTGACCGGTGGTGGGGATGGAGGGGGGGGGGTCGTGAAGACGTTCATAGACCCTCATGCATTAATTCATTGAGCCGCAGAGCACGCAGGTGATGTGCTGTCTCCTGTCTTTCCAGGCTGCTGGGGGAAGGTGCTAGACTCCTCTCGCAGTTGGGGTTTCTCTCAGCTTGGTCATAGGGTGCTTGGAGACCGCAGTCTCAGATGGGACTGAGCGCTGCTTAGGGCCAGGCTGGTGGGGCCGTAGCCGGCGCGTGGCTCTCTGCTGCCCCCATGTGTCACAAACCAGCCCAGCAGCGGAGCGGGCGCCCTCCCGCATCCCCGCACGCTGCTGCCTCCGCTCCAGACTCTTGGTTCTCGCTGCCCTGGCTGGATGTGGAACTCGGGTGGGGATCTGGCCAGTCCCCAGTGCCCACTCCTTCCCTTGGGCATTGTTTCGCCCACCACTGCCATCCATGGCACATGCCGGGTGGACAATTGCTGCAAAGAGAGCCGTATCTACATCTTTTTGTTGCTGTTGGTGGGGCTCCAACTCAGGGCCTGGACTCTGTCCCTGAGGCTCTCTGTTCCCCAAGGATAGAGCTCTACCACTTGAGCCACAGCGCTACTTCTGGTTTTTCGAGTGGTTCATTGGAGCTATGAGTCTCACAGGGACTTTCCTGCCCGGGCTGGCTTCAAACCATGATCCTCAGATCTCAGCCTCCTGAGCAGCTGGGATGACAGGCGTGAGCCACTGGTGCCCGGCTGTTACCTAAATCTTGATATGGAGATGATGGGCTGTCAGGCAGATGGGTGAACACTTTATCAGTTATCAGACATTGACAGACAGACAGACAGAATGGCAGGCGGGCAGGTGTCATCAGTGGGCAGTTACCAAGTATCCTGGGAGAACTTACACTGGGTGGAGAGCCTGCGGACCACTGGCTCCATGCCCCAGGCGGCCAGGCTGCTGGCGCCCTGCACGCCCTTCTCGTAGGCATTGCACACGGAGGCCACCAGCGGGTGTGCTTCCTTGGTGCTGGTGTAGGTCTTCTGAACACACTCACAGGTGCCGCTCACCACCGGCAGCTGCAGGACCCGGTGCAGCACATTCTCCTGCTCCTGTAGACCGAGGAACACCCTGGAGTTACCCCATGGGGGGGGGGTGTGGGCTGGGGGCCAGGGCACTCACTGCGAGGCTGGACCCAAGAGAGCTGGGAGGCACTGAGAACATAAGCGACCTCCCAATGCCCCCGCCACAGGGGAAGGGGAGAGTCAGCCCTCCCGCCACTGCCGGCCCACCCCAGGGCCCCCCAACCCCACCCCCGTCCCAGCAAAGAGCAGCTGTCACTGCGCCCCTGTGCACATGCATTCCTCCTTTCGTCTGATGGCGCCATCAACACAGTGCTGTGCTCTCTCCCGGCCCCCTCTCCAGATGCTGGTCTCCTGTGAAGTTCCCTCACCTTCCCTCCCACGCGACTTTGGGTGGAAGACCACTTCCCCTGTGGCTCCCGTGGGAGTATGACCACACACACACACACACACACACACACACACTGCATTGTATCCACTGTGTCCTTCCCCAGGCTGGCTCCACATCTATGCCACAATGCTATGTGTGCGTGTGCGTGTGCACGCATGCACATGCGCGCACACGCACACATACTCTTGCACTTTCTTTCTCCCAGCAGAGCCTCGTCTCTATGGCCAGGGCCGGCTTGGAAGTGTGGCGCAGGAAAGAGTCGGAGCACTGTGTTACCGTCAGGGCCGCACCACGCAGAGTGTGGAGCTTTAGATCTTCCCAGCCTCGCAGGATCCTGGCTTCCCAAGGCTCGGAAGCAGAAGTGCTAGGCAGCATGTCGGTGCTGGGCTTGAGCATGGACGTCTCTGTGGCTGGGAACTCTCCCCCCCCACACACACACAGCGCCTGGGCTGGCTGTGGCCTGCCCAGCTCGGGTCTGCACTCTTCCTCGTCCTCCCTCTGTGCCCCAGGACAGTGCTGAGCAAGTCTGTCTCGCCGGACACACACAGGTTGCGGGTCAAATACATCTTCCTTAAGGAGTCTCTTCTTCACCGGAAGTGGTGCTCACTCCTCAGGTCGTTTATAAATGGTTTGCACTGACCAGGTGCTGCTGGCTCACGCCTGTTGGTGGCTCCTAGCTGAGATCTTGGATCATGGTTAGAAGCCAGCCCTCACAGGAAAGTCTGTGACTTTTTGTTGTTGTTGTTGTCGGTTGTGGGGCTTGAACTCTGGGCCTGGGCGCTGTCCCTCAGCTCTTCAGCTCAAGGCTAGCGCTCTACCACTTAGGCCACAGCGCCACTTCCAGTTTTCTGGTGGTTTATTGGAGATAAGAGTTTCATGGACTTTCCTGCCCAGGCTGCCTTTGAACCGTGATCCTCAGATCTCAGCCTCCTGAGGATCTAGGATGATAGGCGTGAGCCACTGATGCTTAGCTGTGACATTCTTGTTGTTGTTGTTGTTGATCATGGGACTTGAACTCTGGACCTGGGTGCTGTCCTTGAACTCTTTTTTTTTTGCTCAAGGCAAGCACTCTACCAATTTGAGCCACAGCTCCACTTTGGTTTTTGGTGCTTCACTGGAAACAAGAGTGTCACAGAATTTCCTGACAGGGCTGGCCTTGAACCTCGATCCTCAAATCTCAGTCTCCTGAGTAGCTAGGATGACAGGTATGAGGTACCAGCGCCCAGCATCTGTGACATTCTTAGGCTGTTGGCACTGCCTGGTCTTTGGAATAATAAGAATTGTGCACAGCAAAAATAATATGGGAAGACATCCCAGGCCTGGCTTAGATGCTGGAGCTGTGCCCCGGGACAGGGCTCTGACCTAAAGGAGCAGGCCTGGCCTGCTCTGTGCGGCGGGCTGAGCTGGGAGAGCCACGGAGCAGACCCACGGGGTCGCTGGACAGAGCGGGCAGCAATGCCATTCTAGGCAGAGCAGGGCTGTTGCAGATAAAGCTCAAGGGGCTGGGGGAGGGGCTCACAATGCTGGAATTTCCTCTCTCTGTGCCCTTAATACAACACTGAGCAACTCAGCAACTCCCAAGCCCAAGGCCGGCGTGGGGGAGAGGAGGGCTTATGGTTCCCAATGCGTAAGTTTTAGCAACTATCTGAACTGGGCCCACATCCGAGTGGCCTTGGCAAGAGGCGTCCAAGAGAAGTATCAAAATCACCCCAAGGCTCAGTGAGAAACAGGCTAGAGATAAGCAGAGATGCACTGGACACCGGCTCGTTCCCACACGCAGCAGCTCAGGCCACGCACGGGAGGTGACATTCACGGGGGACAGACACCAAGGTGACCCATGGAGTGGCTCTACACAGATCACACATGCCCGAGTTGGGGGACTGAGCCTGGGCTCTTTGTTTTGGGGACACAGCTGTCCCCTTCTGTGCCAGCCCCCTAAACTCCCAGCCTATAGTTCTGCCCCTTTTTGTGCAGTGGGTTTTTTGTTTGATTGGTGGGTTGGTTAGTTTTTTGGTGGTTGTTATTGTTTTTGCCAGTACTGGGCTTGAACTCAGGGCCTGGGTGCTCTCTCTGTGTTTTTGCCCAAGGCTGGTACTCTACCAATTGAACCACCACTCTCCTTCCAACTTTTTGGTGGTTGATTGGAGATGAGCATCTCACAGACTTTCTTTCCTTCTAATCAAGATCCTTAGCTCTCAGCCTCCCGAGTACGGGAGGCTCACAGGTGTGAGTCACAAGCACCTGGAACTCTTTTATTTTTATTTTTTTTGGGGGGGGGTCCAGTCGTGGGGCTTGAACTCTGGGCCTGGGCACCATCCCTCAGCTCTTCAGCTCAAGGCGAGCACTCTACCACTTGAGCCACAGCACCACTTCTGGCTTTTTTCGTTTTGCTTATGTGGTGCTGGGGAATTGAACCCAGGGCCTCATGCATGCAAGGCAAGTGCTCTACCACCTTCCCAGCCCCACCTGGAACACTTTTGCTTGGTTTTTCCTAGGAGTCTTTTCTTTATCCCAGATCGCCCCCACCCCACGCCCCTGCCGCCCCAGCCCTGCAGAGGTAATGAAGGCAGGAATAACTGACTCCTGGTCCAGGAATTAGTAGTGCATTGCATACAGCCCGCCTGTCTCCTGAATCTCCCCACCCTCCCCTCACCCCCGCATGCGTGTCCGCCCGCCTCAGGTTACTCACCGGGGCGTCTCCAGCCACCAAGGTCGGGCCCTTGTTTGCTGCCATCCCAGCAGTGTACCCTGCAAGGCAGACCGGGGTGTGTGAGAGACCCGAAGGCCTGCGAGCCTCAGGATCCGCTCCTCCTTCTCATGGGCTCCTGGCCTGGGAGCTCAGCAGCCCCAGCAGAGGGTGAACGCCACACGCTCAGGCCACCCCGGGGCCCTCAGCAGGGACGGCTGCCCGGCCTAAGATCAGCACTGACATTGCTTAGAAGCGCTCAAGACAAGAAATAACGTAGGAAGTGGCGCTGTGGCTCAAGTGGTAGAGCGCTCGCCTTGAGCTGAAGAGCTGAGGGACAGCGCCCAGGCCCAGAGTTCAAGCCCCACGACTGACCAAAAAAAAAGAAAGAAAGGAAGAACGCAAGAAACTACGAGAGAGAAAAGGCTGCCGGGCACCGGGGGCTCACGCCTGTCATCCTAACTACTCAGGAGGCTGAGATCTGAGGATTGTGGTTTGAAGCCAGCCTGGGCAGGAAAGTCCAGAGACTTCTGTCTCCAATGAACCAGCAAACAAGCCACAAGTGGAGCTGTGGCCTAAGTGGTAGAATGCCAGCCTTGAGTGAAAACACTAAGGGACAGCGCTCAGGCCCTGAGTTCAAGTCCCAGCATGAGTACCATAAATAAACAAAATTAAAAAAAATTCAGATAGAGTCTCCGAGCCCTTAGCTGAGGGTCTAAAAAGAGACTAATGAGTGTCAGGCTTCAGTTGCTCATAACTAACCATTGGGCTGCATTCAGGAAAACCGAGTAGCCCAGGCCACTCACGCTCTCCACTCCTGGCCCTGGGTCCCCTAGGTATCCTCCTCCCAGTAACCCCCGCCCCCAGCACTCAACACACACCAGGACCCCATACACACCGTAGCTGATGGCCGCCACACTCTGAGTGTCCGGGCCGCAGCGTCTCCAGACAGAGACTCCTCCAGTCACCCGGGAACTCTTGGGCAATGCCCACTGGGCTCCCAGCTCGGGGAGGGCAGACAGGAAGGGAGAGCAGGGGCCACCAGTTGCCATGGTTATCTGACCCAGAGTCCCCTGGGTCCCCTGTAAGGACATTTGGCCCAGGAAGATGTAGCTCACAGGGCAGGAGACCCGAACTCAGAGGGGTTATTATTATTAGCTGTTATTCCGGAGTTATGAGGCACTGCTTCTGCAGTTTTTGCTCTTGGTGGGATGTATGTCGTTAAAGTTATCAATTCTCAGGTTCCATACTCCTCTGCAATCATGGGCTGGGGATGCGGCTCTGGTGGTGGAGTGTTTGCTTGCGTGCCGGAGGCTCTGGGTTCAATCCCTAGTCATGAAACATGAACAATTAATTCTGTAATCGTTGGTTCCTTTCCCCAACCTGACAACGTGGTGGCTGAAGGAGGTGCCTGGGGGTGGGGGTGGGGGGGCTAAAGGAGGTGCCTCAGGGCCTCTTAGTTAAGATGGGTAAGAAGGCCGGGCACTGGTGGCTCACGCCTGTCATCCAGCTACTCAGGAGGCTGAGATCTGAGGATCACAGTTCAAAGCCAGCCCAGGCAGGGAAGTCCATGAGACTCTTATCACCAATCAACCACCAAAAAGCTGGAAATGGCGCTGTGGCTCAGGTGGTAGAGCACTAGCCTTGAGCACAAAAGCTCAGGGACAGCAGCCAGGCCCTGAGTTCAAGCCCCAGGACTGGCACAGGAAAAAACTCACAAAGGTGAGTCCGAGGACAGCACTGGGGCTATTTCTGGCTGTTGAGGTGTGGACTGTGCTGGGTGGGCTGAGCGGGCGCCAGAGACCCCGGCGTGCAGCCCGGGTGTGAAATACCACAGCACAGGAGCCGAAGGGAGGTCGTGGAGGAGAGTCAGGAAAACACAGGGGCCGAGGGAGCCGGCCGTGGGGAGAGGGCGGCTCGGGCCTCTCCCCGGCTTCCACGGCGGACGGCAGCCTGGCCAAAGGGCAGCGTGTGTTCTGGGCTCTGAGCCGGGCGCGGTGCTGACACAGCTGGACCCGGCTTCAGTGCGGGGTTCTCAATGTGGGTGAGAGGTGAGGCTGGTGAAAGGGAGGGGAGGGGAGTCCCTGGGGGAGCAAGGGGCGCGGGCAGGGCTCGGGGCACAGGGCACAGGGTTCGGTCCGTTCCCCGCCCGCTCTTCTCGCCTGTTCCCCACCTCCACACCTCGGTGGGGGCTGGTCACGCTCCCTGGTGGATTTCCCACCCCAGGCGCGGCCCTGAATGGACGCTTGGGTCACGGTGCTGGGCTGTGAACGAGCCTCTTTAGTTCTCGGACTCCCCACAAATGTGGAGGCCGTGGAGGAGGCAGCGGGCCTCACAGGGGTGCACAGCAGCTCTGGAGAAAGCAGGTGGCGTTTCCCAGCTTGCCCGCCGCCCACCCCGACTCACAGGGACCCAAGTATGGCCGTGAAGGCCCCGGGGATGCCCACAGCTCTTGCTGCCCACGCCACAGCGGGTGGACGGGGCAGCTCACAACACACTGCCACGTGGGGCGCCACGCGGACCCTCCCGCGGCAGGCCGCCTCCCGCAGCGCTCCTCTCCCGTCCCCAACACATGCACGCGTGCCAGCCGGCTGAATCTAGAAATTTATTGGTCACAATGAATCTCTAACGGTAGAGGATTGCGAGGTTAAAAAACAGTGATTGGAAAGTATTAGTTGTTCCCAGAAGCTTCCTCCCGCTGCCTACAAAATTCCCCAAATAGTTCCTTAAATCTACCTCAGTTAACCAGGAGCCCAAAGACCTGAGATTACTTTTACAGACTTCCAGTCACATTTCCAGGACACAATTCATTCAGTGCGTATTCTTCTGGTTTTCTTTTTCTTTTTTAGTCAGTCGTGGGGCTTCAACTCTGAGTCTGGGCGCTGTCCCTGAGCTCTTCAGCCCAAGGTGAGCGCTCTACCACTTGAGCCACAGCGCCACTTCCGGTTTTCTAGTGGTTTACTGGAGATGAGTCTCACAGACTTTCCTGCCCGGGCTGGTTTTGAACTGCAATCCTCAGATCTCAGCCTCCTGAGTAGCTAGGATTAGTGAGTGATGTGAGCCACCAGCACTCGGCCCTCTTCTGATCTTCTATTCAGATAAATGATGTGGTGACCTCCGCCCTGACACCTGAGGCAGGAGGCGGGGGCTGAGGGAATGCTGAGTGGATCACAGCCCTGCACGCTCCTGCGCTCTGTGTGAGGTACCAGACACCGTGGTGAACTTCCACCTACTTCCACCCCGGGTCAGGATTTCTGTTTACTCATGGGTGACCCGGAGGCTTCTCCAAGGTTCCAGAGGCTTCTCGCAGGTATAGCTGACACAGGGCCCGGGCGGCTGAATGTCCGGCACCCAGCAAGCCACTCAGGGCCAGAGGGCTGAGAGGCTCTGCCCCCTCGTCCTGTGGCCCACACCCAGAGGTGGGGCCAGGAAGGAGGGAGGGCGGAAGTCAGAGCGGAGAGCTGCACATCGCATTCACTGTGGCTGTGCGAAGCCCAGGTGCACACAGCCCAGGCCTCCCCCCCCCCCCCCCCCCCGAGTTCTCACTCGTAGACTGTTAGCATGATGCTTTCGTCCCCTGTCCATTCTTACTCAGATGATACCCAGGCTGTCACTTGGGAGAAGCTCGGCAAGGGTTAGAAGAATGGAACGTGGGAAGCTGGGAACCTGGCTCAGTGGCAGAGTGCTTGCCTAGCATGCGTGAAACATTGGGTTCCATTCCTCAGTACCACCGAAGCAGAAAAGGCCAGAAGTAGTACAGTGCTAGCCTTGAGCAAAAGGAGCTCAAGGACAGTGCCCAGGCCCTGAGTTCAAGAACCAGGACTGGCAAAAAAATAAAGAAAATGAAAGACACACACACATACATTCCAACACTTTAAAAAACAAACATCAAGCCAGGCACTGGTGGCTCACGCCTGTCATCCTAGCTACTCAGGAGCCTGAGGTCTGAGGATTGTGGTTCAAAGCCAGCCTAGGCAGGAAAATCCATGAGACTCTTATCTCTAATTGGCCACCAGAAAATTGGAAGCGCTGCTGTGGCGCCGAGTGGTAGGGAACTAGCCTTGAGCAAAAGAGCTCAGGGACAGTGCCCAGGCCCGGAGTTCAATGCTTAGGACAAAAAAAAAAATCCCCCCCCCAATAAAACCCCACACATCAGTCCTTATACCTTATTCTTGACCTTTCTTACATTACCAATCATTAAGCACTCACTCAAAAAAAAAACCCAAAAAACCTTAAAGCCAAGCACGGGTGACTCACACCTGTGATCCTAGCTCCTCAGGAAGCTGAGATCTGAAGATTGCAGTTCACAGCCAGCCTGAGTAGGAAAGTCCATGAGACTCTCATCTCCCATTAACCACCAGAGAACTGGAAGTGGTGCTGTGGCTCAGTGATAGAATGCTCACCTTGAGCAAAAAGAACTCAGAGACAGCACCCAGGCCTTGAGTTCAAGCCCCACAACTGACAAAAAAAAAAAAAAACCCTAAGCAGAGTCTAACCCGGCTGGTGGCCAACACAAATGCCCGTTCTTCCAGACGTATGTCATCTGCACAGCCAGGGGCTGGCACAGGCTCCGAGTGGCCTAGCGCGTCTTCAGCTTCATCTGGGGGTAGGCCACGGTGACCATGCCCACCAGCGAGGACAGCAGGCCCCCCAGCCCGATGATGCCGAGGCTGGGCCTGCAGAGGCCCAGCTGGTTCAGGGGGATGAGGATGTCACACAAGTTCTTCACCGTGTCCAGGAGCAGGGGCGGGTGCCGCTTCAGGGACCGGAAGAGGAGCAGGACGGAGGGCTGGAGCCGCTCGCTCTCCCCGTGGTCCCCCGCCTGCCACGCCTGGGCGTCCCGGGGGGCCTTCTCTCTCCCGGCCCCGCGGTCCGCGGCCTGCGCCAGGTGCAGCGCAATCTCGTACAGGTCTCGGAGCAGGCTCAGCAGGAGGAAGCAGTAGTAGTGGCGGGCGGCGCGCAGCTGCCACCGCTCCCGGTGGACGCGGGAGGCCAGGCCCACGCTCTTCGCCCAGAGGACGGTGTCGCAGACGAAGTAGACCACGCGGTTCAGGTTGGCTAGTGTGAGGCACAGGCGCGGCACCGGGTCGGCCGCGCGGATGCTCTGCTCCGTCGCCTGCACGGCGTGCACCACGTTGCCCAGTCTGAACCCTGCAAGGAGAGCGCACGCCGAGAGTCACGTCGTTCGCCCGGGGACCGGGCAGCGCCAGCCCCTCTCCACACACCTGCGGGCGCGGGAGGCTGGAGCTGGGGCAGGAAAGGACTGCAGGCTGCAGCCACCTAACGTGGCCCTGAGAGGCACTAAAGACAGTGCCCCCCTCCATGTGTCTCCTCCGCTGCTGTGGGCACGCCACACCAGCCTGGGCACACTGGCAGCTGGGTCCCCCCCCTTCTCCACGGGGACTTGGGACATTCTTTCCTTTGCTCCAGGTGAGCGTTCTACCACTTTGAGCCACAGCGCCACTTCCGGTTTTCTGGTGGTTCATTGGAGATGAGAGTCTCATGGATTTTCCTGCCCGGGCTGACTTTGAACTTCAATCCTCAGATCTCAGCCTCCTAAGTAGACAGGTGTGAGCCACCAGCACCCAGCTTTTGTGTGACATCCTTATACAGCTGATTTTCCAAAGAAGACTGACTTAAAAACACACACACACACACACACACACACACACACACACACACACACACACTACTGCTAGTGGGGCGGAGTGCAGAGTTGGGGCTCCCAGGCAAACCGATCAACTCTTAAACAGCAGTCCTTATGATGTGGGCCTGCACTTTAGTCAGCTTGGGACCGTCAGCTGACATATGTTTACTGACCCCCGGGGGAGGGGCTGTGGACGGAGCAGGATGGCACTTCAGACTCAGTGCGTTTGCCTGTGTGAACTCTCCAAGTACCTGGCACTAACTACTTAGATCGTCTTGGATCCACACATACTGGATTTTCAAGAGTCTAAAGCACCTTTAAGCAATGGCATGCTAAAGAAGCTAAGCTATTTCTAATCTTGGCCTGGAAGGCGTCTAGAAGAGATCACTGCACCCCTGTGGCCTGGACCGCCTTTGCCAGGTGAGTTGCGCAGTTTGACACCAATCCTCCACACCATCACTTGCTTATAACAGTCCTGACTTGGCTCAGGAAAACCTCCCTTCTAGAATGTTCTATTTCTCCAGCCACACCTCACGTTTCTCCTCCTCTAAAATATCTTACTCTTTTTCTACCTTAAGCCACCATAGCCAGCATTAAACCTCATTTCCTTACTTAGGGCAGGTGATTTTATGTCTCTCATAAAGCTAAGGAATGCTCCTTTGGGAAGGAAGTACTCA
The DNA here is from genome assembly GCF_019054845.1 of Dipodomys spectabilis. Lineage (NCBI taxonomy): Eukaryota > Metazoa > Chordata > Mammalia > Rodentia > Heteromyidae > Dipodomys > Dipodomys spectabilis. The sequence goes on along the minus strand of NW_024871229.1, from coordinate 720,636 downwards.
AACCAAGCCACTCCACAGGTGAGGTGGTAAGTCTTGTTCTGAGGTCCCCGCTGGCCAACTGTGGCAACATCTGGTCAGCAAGGAGTCAAGCTCACAAGTGTGGCCAGAAGTGTGCCATTCCCCAGGACACATGATCACAAGCATCTGTGTGAGAGCAAAGCCCAGCTTCACCTGCAGCCTGTGGGGGAAGAATGAAGGCCCTCAGGCCCTCAGGTGCACGCCAGTAATCCCAGCTACTCAGGAGGCTGAGATCGGACAATCTCACCTAGAAGCCAGCCGAGGAAATAAAGTCTGAGACGCTCGCCTTCATTTAGGCAGTGAAAATCCGGAAGAGGAGCCGTGAAGGCAGGTGGTATAGGACAGGGCTAGTCTGATGTGTGCAAACTCTTCCCACCCCACACCCACCGTGACTAAGCAGAGGTAGGGTGTAGCTCCAGGCTACCCCCTGTGTGAACTCGGGTGGGTGTTTGTCTTCAGCTTTCTGTAGTTCCTTGAGGCAGCCTGACCTGACAGGCTAATTTCATCCGTGATCTTGGTGGACTGGAAATGGTGACCCTGGAGAAGGCACTGTGAGGACTGGGGCTGGGGCTGAGGGCTCTAACTCAGGAGTCGAGGTACTTACACTTGCGACCAGAGCTCACACTGGACTCCAATTTCTTGAGCTTCATTACCAGCTTCTCACTGCCAGCTTTAGACTCTAACAAATATCTAAGCAACATGCATGTGTACTGAGTGGCTCTGAAATGGAAACACAAATGAGGAACATGAATTGCACACCAGACTTGTTTTTGGGCCAACTCCTGTTCTGAGACTCATCTGAGAAAGGAGGCTATATTGTCATGAGCCCTCTAACCAGAAAACACACTTTAAAAGAGACCTGGAAGACTAAGATCTGAGGATCAAGGTTCAAAGCCATCCCAGGCAGGAATGTCCATGAGACCCCTTTATCTCCAATTAACTACCAGAAAGCTGGAAGTGGCACTGTGGCTCAAAGTAGTAGAGCACTCGCCTTGAGTGAAAGAGCTCAGGGGCAGCGCCCAGCCCTGAGTTCAAGCCCCATAAACCACAAAACAAAAAAACAAACAAAAAAAAGCGATTCATGGAGGAAGGGAGAGGGCGCGGGTGCATCCCACACGCTGTGGGGCCGCTGCCCTTACAGGAGCAGAAGTCATCGCTCCCCAGGGACCCAGGGGCGAGCTCCAGCGCCATGCAACCCAGCGTTGGGAAAGAACCCTGCAACAAGGCACTGGGCAGCAGGCAGCCAAAAGCGCAAACTTCCAGCCCAGAAGGTGTTTTAGAGTTCCACGTGAACTTGTCTATCCCATAGCTAACCCATGAGCAGAAACCAACCAACAGTCCATGGTTGGAATAGTACTTCAGTGTCTAAAGCTAAAGGACCAATAAGCTGGTTGTATACCTGTAATCCCACCAACTCAGGAAACAGAGCCAGGAGGCTCAAGAGTTTGAGGCCAGACAGGGTGACAGAGCGAGTTCTGGACCAACCTAGATGACCGTCTTAACACAAAACCAAGAAATCAAAAGGGCCAACTATTCACCAGGATGCAAATGAGTACACATGCATCTTATACATATGAAGTCTAGGAGGAACACTGTTTAATAAAATCTTCAATCAAGCAGTTATTGTCAAGCCTGCAAGTGACAATGATTTAGTGATAAATTTGATAAATGAGAAAGTTATCACAATGAGAAATGAGAAAGTTCTCAGTCAAACATCCGAATACATCTAAAACTCCGCATCATAAAAGGAGGTGCTGGTTCCTAGTGTTCCGTAACTGCCTTTGAGACCCAATATGGTATATATGTATTTTTTTTTTTGGGTGGTTGTGGGGCTTGAACTCTGGGCCTGGAGAACTGTCCCTCAGCTCTTCAGCTCAAGGCTAGCACTCTACCAGTTGAGCCACAGCGAACTTCCAGTTTTCTGGTGGTTAATTGGAGACTGGAGTCTCACAGACATTCCTGCTGGGGCTGGCTTTGAACCTTGATCCTCAGATCTCAGCCTCCTGAGTAGCTAGGATTACAGGTGTGAGCCACTGGTGCCCAGCTTGATATAATAATAATAATGTTATTATTTTGGTCCTGGGGCCTGAACTCTGGGCCTGGGCGCTGTCCCTCAGCCCTTCAGCTCAAGGTTAGTGCTCTACCATTTGAACTACAGTGCCACTTCTGGTTATTTCTGCTTATGTGGTGCTAAGGAATTGAACCCAGGGCCTCATGCATGCAAGGCAAGCACTCTACCACTGAGCCACCTTCCTAGCCTAAATATTATCCTCAATAAAAACAAGGCCCATTCTCCAAAATGGTGAAGTAGCTTTTGGAAATTAAATGCAAAGGGAACATGGCTATGCGTGTGTCTCAACCGTAGAGCCCACACCTTGAATGTGGAAGCCTGGGTTCTGGAGGGAAAGGAAAGGGAGAGGGAGAAATAGGGGTTTTCTCTTCTGGTCTTTGCTCTCTTTACCGGGGTTTGAATCTCAAGCACTTTACCACTTGAGCCACACCTCAGGTGCAGTTCTCTCTCTCTCTCTCTTTTTTTTTTTTTTGTCAGTCGTGGAACTTGAACTGGGCACAGTCCCTGAGCTCTTTTTTCACTCAAGGCTAGTGCTCTACCGCTCTGAGCCACAGCACCACTTCCGGTTTCCTGGTGGTTAATTGGAGATAAGAGTCTCATGGACTTTTCCTGCCCAGGCTGGCTCTGAACCATGATCCTCAGATCTCAGCCTCCTGAGTAGCTAGGATTATAAGCAAGAGTCACCAGGTCTCTTTTGTAAGTGTTTTCTGATTTGAAGGCTCATGACAATACAGCTTCCTTTCTCAGATTGGTCTCAGGAGTAGGCCTGAAAACAAGGCCTTATTGGAGGGCCACCAGGCTGTTCATGAGTGTCTACAGAGCGTTCAGAGGAGTAGGAGTTGCTGGAGATCTCAGACTTTGCTAAGTATAGTGGAAATGATTATTCTAACCACCGTCCTCCTTGATAAGCTAGACTTGCAGGATACAATGTAGGCACAATAAAGTGATAGGTTTTGATTTTAATAAAGCCTGAACAGAACACAACTGTTTAGGAGAGCCCATGGCGTCCGTGAGAACAGCAGTCCGCCTTAGTCATTGAGAGGTGAGCACTGGAATCAATGGTGTGCATTTCTATCTCACTTGACCACTTAGTACATCTACTACACCATCTCCTACCTGTGAAAGATTTAAATCTCTACTCCTGAGAGTTACTTAAGAGTTGCAAAACACTGCAATGTTGGCACCCCAGAGTCTTTCTCTTTTTCTTTTTTTTTTGGTCGGTCATAGGGCTTGAACTCTGGGCCTGGGCACAATCCCGGAGCTCTTCAGCTCAAGGCGAGCGCTCTACCACGTGAGCCACAGCGCCACTTCCAGCTTTTTCTGTGTATGTGGTACTGAGGAATCGAACCCAGGGCTGCTCACATGCTAGGCAAGGACACTCTACCACTGCGCCACCTGCCCAGCTCCCCAGAGTCTCTTTACTGGGACGATTCTCACTGGTGGGTTTGTGTTAGCATCTGCAGACCCAGAAAAGAGAGAGTTATTCAGGAAAACCGCCACAGTGGCTCGGTGTAAAGGACTATTGGGCAGGAATCGAAGTGTCACAAGAAGCATCAGCAGCGGCGCTGCAGTGTCCCTCGGCCCGGTGGGTTGCGGCCACGCCTGCGACTCCCTGGGCTGTAGCTTCAGAGTGCTCCGGGGCCCGGCACCCGCCGGGTAAGAGTGGGGGGCGGAAGGCGCTTTTCTGTTTTTGCCAGTCCGGGGACTTGAACTCGGGGCCTGGGCGCTGCGCGTGAGCTCCGTCTTCTCTTCTTCCTCGGCTCAAGGCTCGACCCCTGGCGCCGCAGCTCCTCCTGCGGCATCTGCCTCGAACTTTCCCGCTGGGCGGGCTCGGAGCCGCGATCCTCCGAGCTCAGCCTCCCGCGCCGCTGGGGCGGCGGCGGGAGCGCGGCGGGGGGACCCGGGCCCCCCACGCGGCCCGCCCCGCGGACACCCGCGGCCCCCCGGCGCGGCGGCGCGCGGCCCGGCTTTCCCCGCGGCGACCTCCTCCTCCGCCGGCCGAGTCCAGGGCGGGGCGGGGCGCCGGCCGAGAACCCCGGCGCCGGACTCACCTGAAAAGTCGGTCCCGGCCCTGGGTCTGGTTAGTGAAGCGCGTGAAGGCGTCCATGGCGCCCGGGCCCGGCCCTCGCGTCGCTCCGGCTCCCCGCGGGTCCTGTGGGGAGCCGCGGATCCCTGGAGGGCGGAGCCCACGGGCCCGGGACTCCGCCCACGGGAGGGGCACGCCCACCTCCCCAGGAGGGCGGGCCCGAGACTCCGCCCACGGGAGGGGCACGCCCACCTCCCCAGGAGGGCGGGCCCGGGACTCCGCCCACGGGAGGGGCACGCCCACCTCCCCAGGAGGGCGGGGCACCCTCAGCGCAAGTGGGCGGGCCCGAGACTCCGCCCACTGAGGGGACACGCCCACCTCCCCAGGAGGGCGGGCCCGAGACTCCGCCCACCGAGGGGACACGCCCACCTCCTCCAGGAGAGCAGGGACTGGGCTCCGCCCACGAGAGGACGCGTCTCTCGCCGAGCGCTTCGCGGGCTTCCGGTCGGAACCGGAAGTTGTGGTTACCAAGGCGACGCCACGCTGCCGGCAGAGCAGGTGAGCCGGACGTCTGTCTCCTGCCCTCAAGGCCGTCAGACTCCTGATGGTCTCCAGGTCTCCAGAGAATGTGAGGGGCCGTCCCCCTCCAGCCGGAGGCCCCGGGGATCCCGAGTACGGGGGAACGCCGAAGGGAACCTCGGCCGGGCTCCCCAGCCCGAGACCCCCGGGCCTTTGCTGAGGACATGGTGGGGGGGTCCCTGCCCTGGAGCTAGGCCCGCTCTGGTGGAGTCTTAGGGTTACTGAACACTCCACGAAGGATGGAGGAAGAGGGCAGCGAGCGTCGGCCCACTCGAGGCGCAGACCACAAAGTAAGGGCCCCTGGGTCAGATCCGCCTGCCCCTGACAGGTCTGGAGGTGTGGCGTGGGGCCCCAGTCCGCTATGTTGGATGTTCAAATGTTTAAAAGTCAGAAGTTACTCGATAAACCAGGCTCTGTGCGCCCGCCTGGTGAATGTGCCTTCAACAATGACCTGGGAGGCCCAGCTCACTTTTTGGAAATTTTTTTTCCTTTTATTTCTTTTGTGCTGGTCCAGGGACTTGAACTCAGGGCCTTGCACTCTCGCCTGGCTCTTTCCTAGGAGCTCATGGCTGGTCAGACTGCTCGGGCCACACGTGCACGTCTGTTGTTCTTCCTGAGACACTTCTCTCAAATTAACCACCAAAAAGCTGGAAGTAGAAGTGTGGCTCAAGTGGTAGAGGGCCGGCCTGGATGACAGGTGTTAAGCAAGAGCTCAAGGCTCAGAGTTCAAGCCCCACCAAAAAAAAAAAAAGCAACACGATTCTAAATTCCACTCCTCCTTCACAGCACATCTCACCTTGGGTTGACCTATCTGTCATGTTCTAGGACTGTGATCAAGTACACCAGTCTCTGGAACAAATAGTCCTTGTAGGACTCGCTCTGTGCCTGCTTCATTTCCGTTGCTTCCTTTGTGCTCAGCTTCTCGTGGGCGAGCAGAAGCTCCCAGGGCCACCTCTGCGATGTCCTCCAAGGGAGGTCAGGCTCAGAAGACAAGACTCCCTAATTTCATAAGAAAGGGGCCGCAGGAGGTTCCACCCCCAACAGAGAAGGACTGGCATAAGGACGATGAGAAGGATTACACCTTCCTTGACCCAGATCAGGGTCTGGATTCCCTGCCACAGCCATACCGGATGATCAACAAGGTGCTGAACCTCCTGTTTGATCAGATATGGGAAGTTATTGAAGAGAGGGAAGCCGTGAGGGAAGCTGAACTCAACCGGGTCAGGCCTACTGTGTATCCTCCGCAGGAGGAAATCCAGGTAAGGTACACACCAGGGAGGTGGGGGGGGGGGGGGCGGTGCACTCTCCCCTGAGTGTCAATGATAGATAAGAAAACCAGGGGAAGAATTCCAGCCAGAAACCTTCATTTTATTTTTTTCCAGTTCTGGACTTGAACTCAGGGCCTGGGCACTGTCCCTGAGGTTCTTTTGCTCAAAGTTAGCACTCTACTACTTGGACCACAGTGCCACTACAGGCTTTTTTTTTTCCTATTTATGTGGTACTGAAGAATCGAACCCAGAGCTTCATACATGCTAGGCAAGCACTCTACTACTAAGCCACATTCCCAGCCGGAAACCTTCATTTAATAAGACTGGTGCATGTCTGAGCTATTGTAGGAATGCTGTGGTTGAAGAAAACTGATCTAGTAGTTTCCTGGGGAAATAAGGTGTTCTAGCTAATTGAAAATTATATAGGAGTGCTTTCCCACTCAGCTAGAGATATCGAAAACCTACCTTAATGTAGGCATACAATTGTCTTGCTCCATGGTGGAGAATCTGTCAGAACCTCAGCTGCTGCTGCTCCCACGGGTCCTAGGTGAGCGGAGCTGGGGCCTGTGGTCCTGTTTCGTCTTGGAAATGTACATCACTTCCTCTAGCCTCTTCCAGCTCAAAGTGAGACACCATCAGTGTGGGGGTGCTCTCTCTAGGAAGAGCCCTGGACCCTCTTTGGAGCATGAGCTCCTCATACTTGAAGACAGCCAAGAATAATTTTTTTTCTTTTCTCTTCTTTGATTTTGTTTTCCCAGCTCAACAGAATGTCCACTTGCATGGCTATTTCCCAAGACTATCTGTTCATCGGTGGAACTAAGGGCTTCTCCATCTACCACCTGTCCAATGCTAAACGGATATACCTCTGGGAGAAACTTAAGGCTGATGTCACTGCCATCTGGGCTGCAGATCTGGGGAGTGAAATACTTATTGCTTCAGTGGATGAAACGGGTATTTGTCCTTTTGATTTCCCTTGTTAGCCTGATCTGCAGGGATCTGTGGGCTGGTGTTCAGTATCTTCTCCCTCCAGGTAGAGGCAGGCTCCAGAATTAGACAGCACGAGTATGACATGCCAGGCACGACGCCCCTGTTTCATGTTAGCCTGTTTGTTTATGCCACTACCGGGGCTTGAACTCAAGGCCTTGCACTTTTGCTTGGCTTTTTAGCTCAAGGTTGGTGCCCTGCTACTTGAGCCATACTTCCTCTTAGGGAATTTTTTGCTGGCTAACTGGAGATTAAAAAGCAAAATCTCTTGGATTTGTTTGCCAGAGCTGGCTTTGAACCTGATTCTTAGCTCTCAGCATCCTGAGTAGTTACATTTACAGGTATAAGTCACTGGCAGGCAGCACAAAGGAATTTTTGGAGTGCTACCTTCATACAACTTTCCTGTAAGTGTAAATTCAAAATAAGCTTAATAAAAACCTGGCACCAGTGGCTCATGCCTATAATCCTCACTACTCAGGAAGCTGAGATCTTCAGGCTTGCCACTGGAAGCCAGCCGAAGTAGGAAAGTCCATGAGACTTTTACCTCCAATGAACCACCAGAAAACCAGAAGTGGCGCTGTGGCTCAAAGTGGTAGAGTGCTAGCCTTGGGTGAAAAAGCTCAGATCCAGGACCCAGGCTCTGAGTTCAAGCCCCCGGACCAACAGCAACAACAACAAGAACAACAAATAAGCGAAAGGAAAATACAATAAAAAGACTTAGTGGGTGACGAATGGCATGAGTGGGGTGCAGAGAAAGGGGGTTCCCTGCCCCTCCCCGGCCTGGCATCACTGGAGATGACAGCCACGTTGCTTGGTGAGAACTGCAGTGGAGTGCGTGTGGACTTTAGGCCGGAGGCTGTCTCTGTGGGAATGCTGATGCCCTGTGGCAGGAGTAGGTCTAGAGAAAGGGCTTGTTTTGCACACGCCAGCCCTCACGATGAGGAATCGGCGGCGTCCTCCCCTGGCATGGAGCAGGGGCCCCACGGACCTTCATCAGGTCCAATTAGACTGATGAGTTCCCCCACAGAGAGCCAGGTGCCTTTATGAGCTCTCTGTCTTGGCTGCCAAGATGTCTGGCGCTAAATTGCAGTGTGTGGGTACGGCACGCTGGGATGGGGCGGGAAGCGGAATGCTGGAGTGGTTGAGTGGGCAGAGCTCCAGGCAGAAGGAGCCTCCTGGCTGAGGTGAGCTCAGAGACTGAGCTGGCAGGAGGAGCTCGGCTCAGCACAGGGAGAAGCAGAAACAACTGAAGCCCCAGCACGGGTGTGGAATGAAGGGGTGCTTTGGGGTGGCAGATGTGCGCCCTGGAGGCATGTGGGGGGTGCAGTAGTCTTAGGCCAGCAGAGGGGACGGGGGGGGGGGGCAGCCTGGGCTGCAGGTGAGGCTGGAGGAGGGGCGGCGTGGAGGAGGGAGCAGGCGGGTGGGCAGTGGCCCCGGCTTACACCCCCGCCTGTGTCTCTGTTTCAGGCGTCCTTAGACTGTTTTACTTTTATAAGGACTCTCTTTACCACATCAAAGCCATCAACGAAGCAGTAAGTTCCTGTTCTTTTTGCTTTTAGAAGAAGGTGACTTCAGATAAAGGGAGAAGTTAATGAAGAAGAAGTACCCACACCAAATGTTAACACATCCAAGTTCACCAGACAAACATTTCTGGACGTACAAGCACTGCTAGACCCCAGCACAGAAATAGTGGGGGATGGCTGGGAAGGTGGCTCAGTGGTAGAGCGCTTGCCTTACATGCATGAGGCTCTGGGTTCAATTCCTCTGCACCACATAAGCAAAAAAAAAGTCAGAAGTGGTGCTGTGGCTCAAGTGGTAGAGCGCTAGCCTTGAGCTGAAGAGCTGAGGGACAGCGCCCAGGCCCAGAGTTCAGGCCCCACGACTGGACCCCAAAAAAAGAAAAGAAAAGAAACTTCAGAACTAGATGACAGTTTAGTCAGATGTGACAGATATCTCTGGAACATTCCAAACCAGCCTGAGCAGAAAAACCTGTGAGACTCTTATCTCCAACTAACCAGCACAAAGCTGGAAATGGAGATGTGGTTCAAGTGGTGTAACACTAGTCTTGAGTTTAAAAAAAGGCCAAGCAAGAGCTAGAGGCCCTGAGTTCAAACCTCAGTACCGCACGCGCACACGCGCGTGTGCACACACACACTCACACACAAAGGAAAGGAAAGGAAAGACCTGGGGTGTGGCTTGCTTAGCCAGCTTGAAGCACTGGGATCAACCAATTACCAGAACAGCAAAAAGCAATAAAGATCACAAAGGAATTAATCCTTCATTAAGGAGCTTATCAACCTAACTAGTCCAGGCTCCTTATTTCACTGGTCATCTTCACGCCCCTTAAAGGTAGTGTGTGAGCATCCTGAGCCCATCCCAGCTTGCCCCCAATCTGAGGATTCAGGCCACGCTTGTATCTCGCCTTTCATGCAGCAACCAGCTGATTATTTGGTGACATATTAGAGCTTACTTCAATCATCTGAATAACCAAACGTCAGCACAGATTTCTGGGTTTGCCAACCTAGCCGGGAGATTCCCACACCTGGGCCCAGATCACCAGGAACTAGGCCTGAAAAGCATGTTGCCCTGCTCCTGCCCCCGCTGCCCAGGGCCAAGAAGTGGGAAGCATGCGTCCCTGTCCTGGGGGCGGGGACTCTGCCTCCCGTGACCAGGCTGTGCCTCTCCCGGCAGGAGGAGAGCAGCAAGCAGAACACCTGCCTCCACGTGGAGATCTCCAAAGGCGGCGACTTCATGGCCATCCTCCTGCAAGGCAAGGCCTCGTCTGCATCCACTCCTGGAGATCACTTTACACCTAGGGAAGAGACGCAGGGAGAGAACCCAACTCTCCTGGGTCCTTCCGCCAGCTCTCCCAGGCCCGCACCGAGGAACACGACCAGGGTGCAAATGACACTGGCACAGTACCACCCAGTAGCGCGGCTGCTGGCTGCCGATCGCCGGCCAGACTTCCCCAGCCCCCACTGACTGTCCTGCGTGTGTCATACGTAACCATGTAGATTTTTTGCCTGGGGCTGCACTGGATCAAGATCCTCTTGTTTGGGTTTCCTCACAGCTGGGCTGACAGGCAAACTCACCATGCCCAGCTTTTTTTTTTTCTTTCTTCCCTTGGTGGTAGGGCCTGAACTCTGAGCCTGGGCACTGTCCCTGAGCTACTCAGCTACCACTTGAGCCACAGCACCACTTTGGTTTTCTGGTGGTTCATTGGAGATAAGAGTCTCACAGACGCCGGGCGCTGGTGGCTCACGCCTGTAATCCTAGCTCCTCAGGAGGCTGAGATCTGAGGATCGCAGTTCAAAGCCAGCCCGGGCAGGAGAGACCGTGAGACTCCTATCTCCAATAAACCACCAGAAAACTGGAAGTGGCGCTGTAGCTCAAGTGGTAGAGCGCTTGCCTTGAGCTGAAGAGCTGAGGGACAGCGCCCAGGTCCAGAGTTCAAGCCCCACGACCGACAAAAAAAAAGAGTCTCACAGACTTTCCTGCCCAGGCTGGCTTTGAACTACGATCCTCAGATCTCAGCCTCCTGAGTAGCTAGAATGACAGATGTGAGCCACTAGCACCTAGCTCATGCCCAGCTCTTTATTGGTTAAGATGGGGAGGGTGTTAAGAACTTGGGGCTCACAATTTTAGCCCCCAAGTAGCAGGGATTACAGGCATTAGCCAATGAGCCACCTCCCTAGCTTGGCAGGCTTCCTATTGAAGTTGAGCCTGTGGATGACAAAATGGTGGCCACAGCCAGTCCAGCCCCTCCTTCCCTGGCCCTCCCCGCTTGCTCTGCAGACAGGGACAGCTCTCAGCATGGAGCGGGTGCTGCCCGGGCGAAGCCCTGACTCCTTGCAGAGGGCGGCTGGAGGGGACCGACAGCTCTTCCTGGGAAAGTTATTTTGAGAGTGGAACTTGCAAAAACCATTATGAAATGGCTGCCCCTCCAGCCCAATCCAGTTGCTGCCCCGGGGGCCGCGCGGCGGAGCCCATCTCCCAGTCTCCCGGCCAGGCTGCAGTTCCAAGCAAAGGGCCTTCCCCAGCCAAAGGCCGCTGCACTTGCTCAATGGCCCTTTGTTCCCGTAGCAGGGGCTGGGGAGCTTTGGCTGGAAGTGTACAGACTGCCCAAGGACATGTGGTTCAAGGAGACGGAGTACCCACAGTCCAACCTGAATTCAAAGAAAAAAGTCAAACCCTTGGTAGGAAACACTGCCATTCCCCCGGCCCCCCCCCCCACCCCGCACGTATCCACCCCCCACCCCCACCCCCACCCCAGGAGCAATGGCGGAGGGGGCAGGAGGGCTCCTCGGCAAACCTGCTGGGAATTAACCCCTCTCTTCCCTCCTCAGAACACGCTTGACAACGTTCCTTCAGAAAACTTGGACACATTGGTAAGAAACTTTAAGGAAGATCTCCAGCATGGCTAGAGGTGCACTTTAAAGGTTCTGGTTTTGACTTGAATTTGCACTGGGGACCCGTCCTCTGTCTTCACCTGTGTGTTCCCACCCGAGAAGTGTCACTCACCCCGAGTCAGGGGCCTGACCTGAGAGCGCCGCCGTCCTGTCCTCACCCTCGGTCCCCTCTTGTAGCACTTGCTCTCTGGCTGAGGGCCGGGGTTTCTCCAAGATGGCTCCCGGGCCTACCGGCTGTGCCTTCTCCTTAGCAGGATGGGTCCATCAACTTCCGCGGAGATATTAAGCTGACCTATCCGTCCTACCTTATGAAGATCAAGCCGCCCAAGCCCGTGTCAGGTCAGAGGACCCCCTGACACAGCCATCTCCGGCTCCACTTCCCCTCCTCAGCCGTTCACATTCCCACCTTTTCTATTTATGACGGCAATAGATGCAATGCATACTTCTAAAGTAGAAGCTATTTAATTTTAATTTTTTTTTTTTGTCAGCCGTGGGGCTTGAACTCTGGGCCTGGGCGCTGTCCCTCAGCTCTTTAGCTCAAGGCGAGCACTCTACCACTTGAGCTACAGCGCCACTTCCGGTTTTCTGGTGGTTTATTGGGAGATAGGAGTCTCACGGTCTCTCCTGAACCGCGATCCTCAGATCTCAGCCTCCTGAGTAGCTAGGATTACAGGTGTCAGCCACCAGCGCCCGGCGAGAAGCTATTTTAAATTCATAACCGAATTTAAATTTTAAATTCGTAAGCTTCCAGGACCTAAAAACAGGAAAATGTGGGCATGGGCAGGATGCTAGCAGCCTTACAGATTGGGAAAGGGAGCCGTGGGCTTGTGGAGCTGGTTCTTCAGCTTGAATTCAGAGCCTCATCTTCTTGCTTGGCTTTTCTGTCCAAGACTGCCACACTACCACTTGAGCCATGTCTCCACTTCATTTTGGAGATGGAGTTTCACAGACTCTTCTGTTTGGGCTGGCTTTGAACTGTGATTGGATCTTGGCCTCCTGAGTAGCTAGGACCACAGGCATGAGCCACCACTTCCTATCTTAAGAGGAAGCTTGCTTGCTTGCTTGCTTTCCTTCCTTCTTTCTTTCTTTGTCTGTTGTGGGGCTTGAACTCGGGGCCTGAGTACTGTCCTTGAGCCCATTTGTGCTCAATGCTAGTACTCTACCACTTGAGCTATAGCACCACTTCTGTTTTGTTTTTTTTTTTGGTCCAGTCGTGGGGCCTGAAATCTGGGCCTGGGCGCTGTCCCTCAGCTCTTCAGCTCAAGGCTCTACCACTTGAGCCACAGCATCACTTCCAGCTTTTTTTTTTCTTTTTGCTTATGTGGTGCTGAGGAATCGAACCCAGGGCCTCAGGCATGCAAGACAAGCCTCTACCACCTTCCCAGCCCTACCACTTCCAGTTTCTGAGTGGCTAACTGGAGATTATTGTCTCTTAGCTGGGTGCCAGTGGCCCACACCTGTCATCCTAGCTACTCAGAAAGTTGAGATCTGAGGATCTCGGTTCAAGACCAGCCTGGGCAGAAAAGTCTGTGAGACTTTTTATCTCCAATGAAACATCAGAAAACTGGAAGTGGTGCTGTGGCTCAAGTGGTAGAACGCTGGCCTTGAGTTGAAGAGCTGAGGGACAGCGCCCAGGCCCAAAGTTCAAGCCCCACACCAAAAGGAAGAAAAAAGATGAGAGCGTCTTTGGGGACTTTTCTGCCTTAGCTGGCTTTGAACTGCCATCCTCAGACCTCAGCTCCTGAGTAGCTATGACTATACCCGGCAAGAGAAGGGTTTTTAAAGGCAGGGGATGCAGTGCATACCAACACTGGGAGAGACCAAGGCTGCCAAATGGAACGGCGCGGGTGCTGGGAAGGGCTGCAAGAGGCATCTGACGGCAGGTGTGGGCCCTGAGTGGATGGAGACAGAGGCACGGACCCCTGAGCCCTCCTCAGAGATCCCCAAGACAGAAAGCAGGAGGGAGGGGCTGCCTGCGTGGCGCGGGGCTGCATCCTGGCATCTTTTCAACCAAGGCACCACATTTAAAAGCCCCCTGGAAGTGTTTAGCAAAATGGAAGACTGGTACGGGCTGGGCTCGGGGCAGAACCACTTCATCCGGGAGAGCCAGTGGGAGCAGCACGCGGACATCTTCTACTCCTCCTACAAGAAGTACCTGGACCCTGACCAGGATGTGGAGGAGCCGTTCAGGTGAGCCGGCCTGGCAGATGCCCCCCCTCCCCCCGCCAGCCAGCACGAGCCCCGCCCTGACACCGTCTCCCCCACAGCTCAGCCATGTTCCACTTCCTGCTCCCCAGCTGCATCACGCTGATGCCCGGAGAAGTCAAGGGCCCCCCGGGTGAGTGCACTCCTGTCCATGTGGCATGTGGCAAGCTGGCGGGGGGGGGGGGAGAGGTTGGGGGGGACAGAGCCTAAGGGTTCCATGGGATCGGGCCACAAGGCCAGCAAACCCCAGCTAAAAACCCCACAGGCCAGGGCTGGGAAGGCGGCTCAGTGGTAGAGCATCTGCCTTGCATGCATGAGGCCCTGGGTTTGATTCCCCAGCACCACATAAGCAAAAAGAAAAAAAGCCAGAAGTGGCGCTGTGACTCAAGTGGTAGAGCGCTAGCCTTGAGCTGAAGAGCTGAGGGACAGCGCCCAGGCCCAGAGTTCAGGCCCATGACTGGACCCCTCCCCCCCCAAAAAAAATAACCCACAGGCCAGAGTGGAGGTGTGGTTCAGGTGGAGGAGTGCTAGCCTTGAGCTGCAAAGCCAAACAAGAGCAGGAGTCCCTGAGTTCAAGCCCTAGTACACACACATACACAGCCCTACACATATACACACAGCCCTAGTACATACACATACACAGCCCTAGTACACACACATACACATACACAGCCCTACACACAGCCCTAGTACACACACATACACAGAGGCACATATGCACGCACATGCACACGCACACACAAACCCCAGCGACTGAGAAGACACAAATGCCAAGATGACAGGAAAGCAGCCAAGCCCACTTGCTCCCATTCTCCCGGCCGGAAGCCAGTGCAGGAGCCACGGTGGGGAAGCACACACAGAGGCTTCCCGGCTTACCCGGCCTGGCCTCCCGTCCACCCCAGGAGCAGCCTGCGTCCTCGGCGTGCACTGGACCGGCAGCCACAACTTCTTCCTCTACTCCCTGAACCGAGTGATGAAGGGTAAGGTCCTCCCTGGGCGCCTGGCGTGCTCAGCTCACACGAGGACACCACAGCTGTGCAGGCAGAAGTGGGGTGCTCCCTGGCTGAGGAGCCGCCGCAAGGGGCAGCCCCTGGGCAGATCAGACGTAGGCCACGGGGACCCCACGGCAGGGAAGCTGAGGCAGAGGGTGGCCTAGATTCAGGGGTGGTGCCTCCTAGCCTGCATCAGAGCCGGTTAACTGCGCGGCGCTGAGCTCTAAAGTGAGTTTCCTGTGACTAGCAAAATCCAGAAATAGAAACCTCCTAGGGCACCGGTGCTCACGCCTATCATCCTAGCTACTCAGGAAGCTGAGATCCGAGGATCACAGTTCAAACCCAGCCTGGGCAGTAAAGTCCGTGGGACTCTGATCTCTAAGCTACCAAGAGGCCAAAAGGAGAGAGCTGCGGCTCAAGTAGTAGAGCACCAGCTTTGAGTGGAAGAGCTAAGTGACAGCGCCCAGGCCCTGAGTTCAAGCCCCAGTTCAGACACTGACGCGACACCATGTTGGAAAGGCCCTTGGACCGCCAGAGGGGGAGAGGCGGAGAGTGCGGTGCAGGAGGGGGTCTGCGGGGAGGGGGCTGACACTCCCCTCTACCCCCCAGACCCCGAGGGGGTGTGGCCCTGCGCGGCGCCCATCACCGTGTCCCAGCTCAGCCCCTCCTGCTCCTACCTGGTGCTGGCCTGTGCGGATGGTGTGCTCACGATCTGGGACATGTCTGAGGGTGAGCCAACCCCTCCTGCCCCACCAAGACACGCACCACACGCATGCGCACGCACACACACAGACACACGCACACACACACAGACACACACACAGACACACGCACACACACACGCGCGCACACAGACACACACACGCACACACAGCCTGTCCCCATCCACACGTGGGTTTCCTCTCTCCAGGATTCCCCCTGGGGGTCGTGGCACTTCCTGAGGAAAGTCTGTGCGAAAGCATTCACTTCCTGCGGTACTTCGTGGTCCACCAAGGGCAGAGCCTGTTCCCCGAGGGCACAGTGAAGTCATGCATGAAGTGCGTGGTGCTGTGCACCAACAGCTCCCTGCACCTGGTGACAGCGGACGGGGCGCAGTGCCCCAGCAGCACCGAGCTCCTGAGCAGGTCTGCGGACAGCGTTTCCTGGTCAAACATGCCCCTTCCGATGGCCTCGCCGAGCACCAGGGCTCCCGGCCACGCGCAGGCTCCGGTGGGCAGAGCAAACCCATGGTGGCCTGCATCCACGCGGTCAAAACGCACCTGCCGAGGAGGGGGTCTTGCTATGCAGCCCAGGCTGGCCTTGAACTCACAAGCCGGCCTCAGCTGTCCAAGGGCAGGCATGCAGCACGGTGCTTGGCGCAGGCTTCCATGTGGCTTTCACGAAGCATCCCCTGCAGTGGAATGTGGGCGGTTCTAGGTTTTACCTCCTGCTGCACGCGGAGGTTTCCCGGGGCAGAGGCCTAGAAGAGGAGGCCGAAAGTGTGAAACCTTTTAAGCAGGAGCTGCTTGTGTGCTTTGTGTCCTGCAGGACTGAGGCGCACCCAGAAGAAGCAGTGTGCGCGGTGGCGCCCGTCCCAACCCTGCCTGGCATGGTAGGTTCCCGCCTTGCTTTTCTGTCCTGTGAGTACCGCCACCTTTCCCTCCCAAAATACCTGTTGACAGCCTGCTATGTGCTGGACGGACTGGCTTTTGGGTGCAGAGAAGTTCGTCTGGGGCTGTGGTGAGGCTCTGGCTGTGTCCTGCGGCGGAATGAGAGGACGGTTTGGGGGGGGGCAGGGAGGTCCCGGAGGAGCAGGGGGGGCCGTGGGGCACAGGGCGAGGCTAGAACCTGCAGAACTCCCAGAAATCCAAGGGGCAAACAGGAGGCCATCCTGATTCACACAGCATGGTGATCACAAGGACTGGAGGGGGAGGGCGGGGGGGGCGGGGGGCCCTGTGCCTTGGCACCGCCTTCCCTGCTGTGGGGAGCAGAGGCCGGGCCCTCGAGCTGGGCCGTGGACAGCAGATGGTGACCCAAACGGCCACTCAGGCTACCCTGGGCTTTCGGCGGGGGGGGGGGGGGGGGGGGAGGGAGGGGGGGGGGGAGTCCGGAGGCCCTACCCACCACCACTTTGCTCCCTAGGTGCTGCTGTTCACCAAGAACGGCTCTGTGAACCTCATGGACGTGGGCAAGGCCCAGGTCCTCTGTGCCTTCGTGCCCCCCGTGAGCCATGAGCTGCCCTTCCCCTGGAAGCCCATGTTTGCCGTGTCCTCACAACACCCGTATTTCCTGCTCCACGGTACGGGGGGGCGGGGCACCTGGGGGCTCCCCCAGAACCCCAGCAACCACGGAGGAGGCAATGATGCAGAACCTCACCTCCTCCAGGAGGCTACCCGCGCAGACACACCAAACCCACGGACGACAGCAA
Organism: Dipodomys spectabilis; assembly: GCF_019054845.1. NCBI lineage: Eukaryota > Metazoa > Chordata > Mammalia > Rodentia > Heteromyidae > Dipodomys > Dipodomys spectabilis. Next base: position 703,677 of record NW_024871229.1, on the reverse strand, counting down.
GGAAGTCCCCAACTCCATCTTCTGGTTTAACTTTGAGACCTATCCGCCCCTGCAAGACATGTGCAAGAACAACGCCATCTCGCAGAAGGACCTGGCCTACAGCAAGGCCATCCCGCAGGCACAGCCTCTGGAGACGATCTGTGAGCACCTGCTCCAGAGCAGGTGAAGGCTGACCCCGCCCCCCCCCAGACCTGGTTCAAAACCTGGCATGATGGGTGGGAAGGTGGCTCAGTGGTAGAGCGCTTGCATGCACGAGGCCCTGGGTTCGATTCCTCAGCACCACATAAGCAGAAAAAAGCCAGAAGTGGTGCTGTAGCTCAAATGGTAGGGTCCTAGCTTTGAGCTGAAGAGCGGAGGGACAGTGCCCAGGCCCAGAGTTCAGGCCCCACGACCAACCAAAAAAAAAAAAAAATACCTGGCATGCGCTGCCTGGCCTGGCAGAGCCTGCTTTCTTCCTCAGCAGGCTGCGTTCTGGATGTGTGTGTGTGTGTGCACAGGTGTGCCAGCACTAGATGTGTGTGTGTGTGCACAGGTGTGCCAGCACTGGATGTGTGTGTGTGTGCGCCAGCACTGGATGTGTGTGTGTGTGTGCATAGGTGTGCCAGCACTGGATGTGTGTGTGTGTGTGCGCCAGCACTGGATGTGTGTGTGTGCATAGGTGTGCCAGCACTGGATGTGTGTGTGTGTGCGTGCAGGTGTGCCAGCACTGGATGTGTGTGTGTGTGCGCGCAGGTGTGCCAGCACTGGATGTGTGTGTGTGCACAGGTGTGCCAGCACTGGATGTGTGTGTGTGTGTGCGCAGGTGTGCCAGCACTGGATGTGTGTGTGTGCGCAGGTGTGCCAGCACTGGATGTGTGTGTGTGTGTGCACAGGTGTGCCAGCACTGGATGTGTGTGTGTGTGTGTGTGTGTGCGCAGGTGTGCCAGCACTGGATATGTGTGTGTGTGTGTGCACAGGTGTGCCAGCACTGGGGCTTGAACTCAGGGCCTTGCCTTTGGTTGGCTTTCTCACTCAAGGCTGGTGCTCTACCACTTGAGCCACACACACCCCATCTCCAGCTTTTTGCTGGGTAGTTGGAGATAAGAGTTTCCCTGATTTGTCTGCATGGACTGGCTTTGAACCTTGATCCTCAGACCTCTGTCTCCTGAGTTGCTAGGCGTACAGGCGTGAGCCTCCAGCGTCTGGCCTGGACACTTTTCACGTGCCTGATTACTCGGGCTGTGGGTATGAAATCACACCACACAGGGAGCGCCGAGCACAGCGTGACTTCTCAAAACCTGGCAGGCACGACCATGCAACCATGCGTGTCCCTGCCGGAAGTGCCGGGGACAGCAGCCCCTCCACGAGTCTTGAGGGAGGGACGGGGGACACCGCTTTGACCAGCAGCGCACCACCGCTGCCCGGCTATTCCCTACGGAGAGGGTTCTGACCCTCGCCCCGCTCTCCGGATGCGGGCGCTGCTGTCAATGGCTCAGGAAAGTATCCGTAGACAGAGGCGGGAGGACAGAGAGAGGAAACACTTAAGGGCTGGAGGCTAGGGGCAGGCGCGTCGGCCGGTGTGTGTACTTGACAGGTGTGAAGCCTTGGCACAGTGGAGGCTAGGGCCCAGCTCCAGTGCTGTCCACAGCCCAGTCCTGGGCCCAGGTCAGGGCAAGGCGGGCACGTGGCGCAGTGGCGTGTGGCTTCCGCGTGGACAGCCCGCGTGCGTGCGTGCGGTCCACCTGCCGTCAGGTGAAATGGGCGGTGGGAAGCAGCCAGGCGGGTCTGTAGGAGGGCCGGGGCCTGCGGCTCTGGGAAGCCGGGTTTGGGGGTTCGGGGGTCTCCGTCCATGAGTGACGGGCGAGGTGGCGCAGCACAGGGTGCAGGGGTCACGTGGCAGGGCCGGACTGGCCCCAGGGCCTGGAGGCAGAGGGGCAGGGAGGTTCCACAGCCCCCGCAGCGAAAGGGGACACCCGCGGTCCCTGTGAACGCCCCCTCCTGACCGTGTGATATTCTGAGGGAAGGCCTTCCAGAACTTACTTCACCCCTCCGTGAGGTCGGCTCCTGAGAAAAGCGTCCTGTCTGCCTTGACCTCCTGCCCCCCCCCGCCCCCTCCCTCAGCCTAGCAGCTGCCCTGCCTCCCTGCCTCCCTCCCTCCCTGCCTCCCTCCCTCCCCTGCCTCTCTCCCTCCCTGCCTCCCCCGCCTCCCTGCCTCCCTCCCTCCCTGCCTCCCTCCCTGCCTCCCTCCCTCCCTGCCTCCCCTGCCTCCCTCCCTGCCTCCCCCCCTGCCTCCCCTGCCTCCCTCCCTCCCTGCCTCCCTCCCTCCCTCCCTCTCTGCCTCCCTCCCTCCCCTGCCTCTCTCCCTCCCTGCCTCCCCCGCCTCCCTCCCTCCCTGCCTCCCTCCCTCCCTCCCTGCCTCCCCTGCCTCCCTCCCTGCCTCCCCTGCCTCCCTCCCTCCCTGCCTCCCTCCCTCCCTGCCTCCCTCCCTCCCTCCCTCCCTCCCCTGCCTCCCTCCCTCCCTGCCTCCCTCCCTCCCCTGCCTCCCTGCCTCCCTCCCTCCCTGCCTCCCTCCCTCCCTGCCTCCCTGCCTCCCTCCCTCCCCTGCCTCCCTCCCTGCCTCCCCTGCCTCCCTCCCTCCCTGCCTCCCTCCCTGCCTCCCTCCCTCCCTGCCTCCCTCCCTCCCCTGCCTCCCTGCCTCCCTCCCTCCCTGCCTCCCTCCCTCCCCTGCCTCCCTGCCTCCCCTGCCTCCCCATGGCCTCGGTGGGGAAGAGGCCGAGTCAGCACTGCTGAGCCATTTCTGGTTGGGAAAACACTTGGTTCTTGTTCTCCCCACTCTGAGGCTTAACATCTGGGACTCCCCCCTAGCCCCCACCCCATCCCCCCTCTCGGCCTGTCATTTCGCAAACACCCCGCTGCGGGCGGGAAGCCGTGTCGTGTCGTGCACAGGACCCGCATCAGCAGCACGCATGCCCCAATAGCTTGCCTCTCCACGCTGAGCCTCCCCGCGGCTTCCCGTCCCCTCCTGTGCCCCAAGTTGCCTCCACTGCCTCTAAAACTGGGTGAGCGGTGAAGCTGTGTGGCAACACGTGGTTTCCAACCTGCCGCGTGTGCCAAACCGCTGCCCCGCCGCCCGCCGACGCCCACGCCGCCTCTGCCAGGATCCACAGCGGCCGGCGGCCAGCTGCCTGCCTGGCACCGCCCGGCCCCACCTGCGCGGCTCTCCCCATCTCTGCCAGCCCCCGATGAGTTCCGAGGACCCGGGGAGACACAGGTTCTGAGGTTCCAGCCCAGCTCCCGCACCCACATGTGCCCCACAGCCCTGCACCCCCGAGAAATGGGACAGAGGAGCAAGGCCGACCCGAGCATGCCCCACAGGGACTCCAGAGTCCATTCCTGTGGGTTTGTTTTGTCTTTGTGTTTTTGTTTTTTGGGGTTTTTTTTGGGGGGTCCAGTCGTGGGGCCTGAACCAGATCTGGGCCTGGGCGCTGTCCCTCAGCTCTTCAGCTCAAGGCTAGCGCTCTACCACTTGAGCCACAGCACCACTTCCAGCTTTTTCTTCTTATGTGGTGCTGAGGAATGGAACCCAGGGCCTCAGGCATGCAAGGCAAGCGCTCTACCACTGAGCCGCCTTCCCAGCCCTTGTCTTTGTGTTTTGAGTCATAACTCAGCCCAGGCTGGCCTTGAACCTGCAGCTCACCTGTCTCTACCCGCTTAGCGAGGGGCCATGGCCGTGCACTGGCTGTTTCCTGAAAGATTCTAAGTGAGAAAATAAGTGTGCACGCAGTATGTCGCACACTTTCATTGGCATCATTTGGTACGAGGGCTTGAACTTGGGGTCTCATACTTGCTAGGTAGGTGCTCTGACTAAGCTGTGCCCCAGCCTTTTTGTCTTAGCATTTTTTAGTCTCTGGGACAGCGCCCAAGCCCTGAGTTCTAGCCCAGACTGTGACTCTGTGTGTGTGTGTTTGTGTATGTGTGTGTGTAATACAAAAGACTATGTAAGAAGCTCTTGGAAACAGAAAATGAGGATCTGAGCTAAGAGGGACAGAGAGGCGAGAGCCTCAGAGCAAAGCCAGCGGTGCCAGCGTCGTCTTGCTCCTGAAACATGTCCCTCTTGAGCAACCGCGCACAGCGGCACACGCCGGCTCCCCACTACAGCGGGAAGGGTGGGACTGCGGTCCAGGCCTGGTCCTAGGCAAAAAGTGAAGTCCCATCTTAAAACGGCCAGCGCAGAAGAGGGCTGGAAACATGGCTCAGCATTAAAGCACCTGCCTAGCGAGTGGGAGACTCCGCTCCGGATTCAAACCACCACCACCAAGTGGCCCTCTTGTTGCTCTGATGCCACCTGGGCACCCAGGGCAGAAACGGGGGGGCAGGGGGACAGCCCGCACCCCACAGCCCACTGCCAGACCCCCCCACACCTGCTAGCAGCCCGGCTCTGCACTCGCGGGGACAGGCAGTCTGCGTGGACACTGATGTGAGACCCACTTGGCGCGTGGCCCCGCGGCGCAGGGGTGCAGCCTTGTCCTGGGGGGAGGGACGCCGCTCACCCCCCATGCTTCCCCCGCCCCACGGCGCAGGGGTGCAGCCTTGTCCTGGGGGGGGACACCGCTCGCTGCTCACCCCCGCCCCGCGGCGCAGGGGTGCAGCCTTGTCCTGGGGGGGGACGCCACTCACCCCCCATGCTTCCCCCGCCCCGCGGCGCAGGGGTGCAGCCTTGTCCTGGGGGGAGGGACGCCGCTCGCTGCTCACCCCCATGCTTCCCCCGCCCCGCGGCGCAGGGGTGCAGCCTTGTCCTGGGGGAGGGACGCCGCTCACCCCCCCCCCCCCCCCGTTGATCCGCTGCAGCTTCCAGATCCAGAAGAGCCAGGAGCAGTGGGGCCGGCTGCGGAGGTTCTCCCTGCTGCTCCACAGAGAGAACCTGAAGAAGTGAAGCGGTGACCGGCCTGGGCCTGGGCGGCCGCCCCGAGGGACAGGACCCACAGGAGACAGGAAGCCGCGGGGAGGGCGGGTGGACATGGCGGGGCCCGGCCCCTCGGCCTCCAGGACAGGCCACAGGCGCCCCCCGCGGCAGACGCCACCCAAATAAACGGCAGTGCTGGGCTGGGAAGGTGGCTCAGTGGTAGAGTGCTTGCCTTGCATGACTGAGGCCCTGGGTTCGATTCCTCAGCACCACATAAGCAGAAAAGAAGCCAGAAGTGGTGCTGTGGCTCAAGTGGTAGAGCGCTAGCCTTGAGCTGAAGAGCTGAGGGACAGCGCCCAGGCCCAGAGTTCAGGCCCTCTACCGGACCCAAAAAATACATAAACGGCAGTGCTGATCCAGACTGCAAGGTGCTTGTCCCCCCCCCCCCCTTACCCGGGGCCCAGGTCAGCACGCCTGAGACCGCCAAGACCCCCCCCCCACCCGCATCCCCTGCACCCCACAGCCATGCAGGGGCTCTCAGCCCTGGGAGGGGGAAGAGAGGTGGCAGGGCAGGGAGGAGAGGCCTGGGGCGCACAAGGGCAAGGTGCCCACGGCCACCGGGGAGGGGGAGGCTGTAAGGGACGCGGAGGCCGGGGCTCTGGAAACCTGGAAACCGCGCTTTCCAGAGCGGCCTGGCCCGGGACAGCGGCTAGTGGCCAGCAGCCCGACCAGGACAGCGGCCCAGCGCTCCCCGAGGACGCCGCCGCGTGGCCACGTGGAGAACTGCAGGAAGGGCGCCCGTGGAGGGCTGCGGTCAGGGCTCTGCCACGGCTGCCTCCCCCCCTGTGCCACACGGACTGCCAGCGGCCCTGGACAACCCCCCTCCCCCTCCCCTCCTCTTCCCTGCCCTTTTCTGTCTTCTCCTCCACCTCCTCCCTCCCCCACCCCTGTTCTCCCCCAGCCGGCCCCCTTCCCAGCGGGGCCTGGGGCTCCCCAGAGTCCCGGGCCCCATAATCTTGAGCTGAGCCAGCACACCAGGGGTTAAGCACCCAGACTCTGGAGTCACACCAGGGTGGCAGCACCAACACTGCCTGCAGCAGCTTCCCAAACTTCCCGTCCTAAGCCGCCAGTCCCGTGGTGGGCACCAGCACAGGTCAGGATGAGGGGCTGGCAGTCAGCGGACCCCTGGCCAGACTAGGAGAGGAGGGGCTTCCAGCAGGAGGTGACCCCTTCCACCCCCAATCCTGACTCTCCCGGCTATTAGCAGGGATGTGTTAATGAAAATTCACACCCAGATATTCATCCACAGTGGCCACTCTCTTCCAGGCAGAAGAGGCCTGCCAGGGAGGGGCTGGCTGCAGCCGCTATCTATGAAGAGACTTGCTAATAACCTTAATTCCCCAGCCTAAGCCTCCGGGCCTTTGCTGTGCAAACAGATTTTCTAAACTGGGTGGACTCCCACCAGAGAAAGACTTCCCACTTCATCCCCCTTAGGTCCTGGAGGCGCTTCGGTGGGGGCTGAGGCGCAGGACAGGCCGCGGCAGCGGAAGTATCGCACGCACCGGGAGGGCTCGGCGCCGGACCCCTCTCTGCCCTCTCTCTCTCCGCTGCCCAGCCCCTTCCAGCATGGGGCGGGCCCTGCTCACACACGTGGGCACCTTCCAGCCCCCGGTCTGGAAGTCCCTGAGGTAGTTTTAAAAATGAACCTAGGAGCCGGGCGCTGGTGGCTCACGCCTGTAATCCTAGCTACTCAGGAGGCTGAGATCTGAGGATCGCGGTTCAAAGCCAGCCCGGGCAGGAGAGACCGTGAGACTCCTATCTCCAATAAACCACCAGAAAACCGGAAGTGGCGCTGTGGCTCAAGTGGTAGAGCGCTCGCCTTGAGCTGAAGAGCTGAGGGACAGCGCCCAGGCCCAGAGTTCAGGCCCCACCACCGGACCAAAAAAAAAAAAATGAGCCTAGAGCTGTGTGGCTAGTGGCTCACACCTGTCATTCTAGCTACTCAGGAAGCGGAGATCTCCTGCATCTCAGTTCAAAGCCAGCCTAGGCAGGACAGTCTGTGTGAGACTCTTATCTCAAATTAACCATCAAATAACTGGAAGTGGAGCTGTGGCTCAAGTGATAGTGTGTGCCTTTGAGAGCAAAACAAAAGCCAAGCAAGAGTGCAAGGCCCTGAATTCAAGCCCCAGTACTGGCTAGCACGCACAGATATAGATAGATGACAGATGATAGATATAGATAGATGATAGATATAGATAGATAATAGATACAGATAATAGATGATTGATATAGACAGCTGATATAGACAGATGATAGACATAGATAGATGATAAATGATATAGATAGATATAATGAAGCTGATAGATACAGATAGATATAGACAATAGATGATATAGATAGATGATAGATAATGATAGGTGATAGATAATATAGGTTAATAGATGATATAGATTGATGGATGATAGGTTGATTGATAGCTACAGAGCGAGGCGGGAGGGAAGGGGCTGTTCTCTGTGGCAGTGAATGTTAAGCACCTTGGTACCTGGTTCCTTGGGCTCCGTTGCCCCCACCCTCCTCTGGCCTTGTCCTCTGTCATGCCCCCTCCTCTGCAGCCGCACGCAGCCATGCGGGGCACTGCCCCTCCTCTGAGGTGGGGGTGGGGTCCTGAGGTTCACCCCACCTGGCCCGGAGCCGGCAGCACAGTCCGCTCTCTCCACCTGGAATGGCGGGCCGCCTGCCTGTGGCTCAGACCCCAGGAAATGGGCCTTTCCAGTGATGCTGGGGGGGGCGGGGAGTGGGTTCAGGTAATTCTGAGTCAGGGAGGGAGGGAGTGCACACTCCCACATAGCCAGCCTGTGGGAGGAGGGTGGGAGGGAGGGCTCTCCTCCTCCGACCCCATTCCCAGGATCCAGAGCCCTGGAGGCTGAGGAGGCCTGAGGCCTCTGTGGCGCTCTGTCAGCGGCTGCCCCGGGCCTCTGGGCCCAGTGCTGCCAGGCCCTCTCCCTCTCCCTCTCCTCCGCTTTGATCTCACCCCGCCTGCCCCTCCAGCGGCTCGCGGGGAGCAGGGAGCGCCTGAGTTAATGACTTCTGCAGGCCTCAGGCCCGCCAGCTGGGCCGTGGTCTTCACACCTCAGGCCTGTGTTTTGACAAGTGCCAGAGCCCAGGGCTCCTGCCCCCCTACTTCCCCCCCCCACCCCCCCCCAGCCCACCCTCTGGGCAACCTGTAACTCGCAAGGCTGGGAAATGAGGCCTCTGGGCAGCCCCACCAGGGCAGGGGTGAGAGTTCAGGCCTTGGCCTGGGGGGCACGGAGCGCGCCCCTTCAGGCTCTGACCCTGCCTCGGCCTGCTACTAGGCCCAGGAGGCTTCCTGGCCTCCTCCAGCCAAGCTGTGTCCTGGGCACTGCACCCCCTCTGTGCCCCATATTTCATTTCCCTTCTGACAACGGGGGTGCTAATCAGAGTTGCTATGGAAACGCTACCCCTGCCTGCCCGAGCCCGTCAGCCAGCTTAGCATCAGGACACCCCAAATTTGGGTGTCCCAACTGCCAGGGACGATCTGGCACAACTCCACACCAGCCCTCCAGCATGTCGGACCCCAGCCCCCGCCCCGCCCTGCCACACCCGTGCCATTCCTCCAGCCCACCCACCTCTGCCTTGGTGCTGGGGGGTGTAGGTACACTGCGATCCCGTGGGCTCACACGCCGGGCCGGGCGGGTGGGCGCCCGCCACGGTGCCCTCACCCCACTCAGCAGACGAGAGCTCCCCCACAACCCCGCGTCCTGCCTCCTTCCACCTCTCGTCGCCTTTGGAGACAGAGCCAGTGGCCCCTGAGTGAGGGCCCAACACAGACAGGCCTTGCTTCACATCGGAGATGGAGTCCCAGCCCCACTCCGGGCCGGATGGGTCAGAATCCTGGGGCGATGAGGCTGGGGAGCGGGCCCTGTGGGGGTTAGAAGTCCTGCCCCCCTCCCCTGCAGACCCTCCAGCCCCAGCCCACCACTGTGGCCGATCTCGGCGCACCCCAAGGCCCAGCACGGAGGCTCCCACCCACCCGGAGCCTCACCTCTGTCCCTCACACCTTCAGCCCTAGGAGCCACCGAGCTGGCAGGCCATATGGAATAGATTATTCGAGACCCGATAATCTGATTATCTGGCAGGGGGGCGCCCCCCCCCCAGCCAGAGGAGCAGGGTGGTGATGAGGAGGGAGGGGGTGGGAAGGGAGGAGGGAGACCTGCAGGCTCCAGGAGAGGCTGCAGAGGAAGTACTGCCGGGCCTGGAGATGGCTGTTAATGCCAGCGCTCCTTAGGTGCCAACTCTGGCCTCTGGCCTCGCCTGGGTAAATGGGGATGGGTCTGAGCCTCAGAGTGAACAGTGGAGACACTGAGGCACACGGCGGTGATGGAGCTGAACTAGCTCAAAGCAAAGGCGCAGAGCCGGCCGTGCGAGTGTGGGGAAGTCCGGCACACGTGCCTCAGCTTCTCTGCCTGGGAAGGAAGACGTCCTTGGTGGCACAGCCTCCTCGGCCGAGGGTTGGCCCGGACATTCTCGGGTGCTGCCAGCAGGGGGCGCAGCCCAGCCGGTCCCGAGCTGTGACACTGACCGGTCCGGTCACCAGTGAGGATCGGCCAGGCTTGGCCTGGCATGGGGGCGGGCTGCAGGGATGCCCCAGCTGGAGAAGGGTGAGGCGTGGCTCAGTGTCCATGCGAAAGGCTGTGTCTGCCCCTCCGCCCACCAGGAAAAATACCCGCATACGTGCACACGCATGCACACGAATACACACAGCATACGCACACTTCACCGGCTGTGCAGACTTGGGCCCACACGGCTCCCCTCGCCTGGCCTCTGCATGGGGAAAGCCACCCTTTCAGGTCCTGCCTTCCCCAGGGAAGAGTCCTGGCTGCCCAGCACCCCAGGTCACCCCGACCTGTCTTGCTCCCTGGGTGCCCCAAAGGCTCGGCTGTTCCCCCAGTGCGGGGCCTGGCCCAGGAGTCCACGGGTGGTGGGGGGGCGTGGCGGGGGCCCCCACGGAGGTGCGCGCTGCTCCGCAGCCTTGGCTCCGTGGCCTGCGGGGCACGCGGGGTGACCCGCTGGGGGCTCGTCACCAAGCCGTCCAGTAGCGCACGGCTGCGCCCAGGGCCAGGAGAGCGCACTTGGGGCTGAGTGAATGAGCTATTGGAGAACCAACCGCACACGTGCACGTGCATACATGCACGCACCCCCGGCCTAGCAGTGGAGGCCTGCCCCCTCTCCGCACCCCACCGTGGGCGCTGGGGGCTGGGCGGCTGTTTTGGAGGGCCCTGCATACCCTGTTTCCCACGTCGACACCTCGTCCCTGAGGGAGGTGGCTCTGGTCAACAGGCAGCGGGAAGGTGTGAAGCTGGCCACTGCCCGGCACAGGTCCTGGCCGCCGGCTGGTAATGAGAATTCCACCCGGTGCGGCCCTGCCCCCCGCACCTTCCCACAGCGGAGGCCGCAGTGGGGCCCAGAGGGGAAGAAGGGAGGGAGGCCCGTGACCAGAGGCCAGGCCTCATCACCACCAGGACCGCGGGCATCCCGGGGGCGTGGGCCGGGCCTCCAGCAGGGAGGCCGGGGCTGAGGCTGCTCACGGCCGGCCGGGGGTGGTGAGTGGGAGCTGGGAAATCGGGACCAAGTGCAGCTGCACCGCCCTACGCCAGTCCAGCCCGCAGGCCCCGCACCGCCCCTCCACGAGACAGCCAGGGTCCTGGGCCGTTCTTGGGATCACCCTGAGGTGCGCTCCTGATCCCCCCCGCTCTGAAACGCAACACAGCGTGTGTGACTGAACCCCAGCCGGTGCGTGATCCGGATTCCCACTGCCCCTGGGTCAGCTTGAACCCCACACCCTGCACCTCAAGATCCTAAGAGCCCGGTGCCCGTGGCTCAGGCCCGTCATCCTACCCACTCCAAAGGCTGAGGTCTGGAGGACCAAGCTTCAAGGCATTCGGAAAGAAAAGTCAGGGAGACACCATCTCCAGAACAACCAACCAAGCCCCACTCGGCTGCGGCTGAGTCCTGAGCCCGGTGAGAGCCCAGGGACCCCGCATTCTGCTCCTGCCAGGGCCAGCCCTGCAGGGGGGAGGGGGGCTGGAGCTGCCTTAAGCCTGCTGCTGCACCACTCCATGTACGACTCCCCCCCCAACTGTGTGGAGACGAGGGCCCCGCTTTACGGGGGGGACTACGGTCACAGGACCCCCGCGTTCTCACAGTCGACCGTGAGCCAGGCACGGCCGCCCTTGCCCCCGACCACGCGGCCTACGCAGCCTCCAGCCCCAGGGAGGCCCTGTCGCGGTCCCCACTGGTCCTGGCGAGCAGGACAGGCGCCATGTGCCCGTCCTTCAGGAGCCCAGCTCCAGGGCCCAGTGAGGACAATCCTCCACCCCGGGCCTGGGCTCCCAGGAGAAGCCCAGACCACGGTGGCCAGGCGGACGGGGAGGAAAGGGTGGTGTGCGCGGGCAGGCCTCTCTCACCCACCGCGCCCTTCCCAGGAGTGGCCCAAGGGCTGCCCCTTTGAGGAGAGGAGAAACAATTCCTGATATCTAGAACCTTCCCCAAGGTCATGAGGTCACCCTGCCAAGGGGGAACCGCGTGGCAGAACTAAAAACAGACGAAAGGGACGCAAATAAGGAGTGGACAGTATGTGTCCACCCACAGTGGACGATCATATAATAATCAGCAGCTTGGAAAAGCCCGTGAGACTCTTATCTTCAATAAACAGCCGCACGGGAAAGCCCGGGAGACTCTTATCTTCAATAAACTACTCAGAAAAAGCTGGACGTGGAGCTGTGGCTCTAACCTGGAGCACAAAAGCTCAGATACAGTGTGCAGGCTCTGAGTTCAAGCCCCAGGTCTGTCATGAGTAGGAAGAGTGGAGAGGAATCATCTACGCAGCACACTGGGCTTGTTAACTGTGGTTGATGCCAATTAATTACATTGTTTTCCAAGTTGCTGATAGGGTTTTCAACATCCCCAGCACAAAGAATTGCTGAGCTTGAGGTGACGGGCGTGCCGGTGACCTTGATCTGATCACCCGCCACGGAGCAGCATGCTGAAATGCCACGCTGTAGCCCATAAATACACGCAATCAGCACGTCACTGAAAACCTAATGGAGTCTGTTGATAGCCCTCACACACGGGCGCCTTCCCAAACAAGGTGACCAGAGTGTACAGGGCAACGCGGCCTCCACTATCCTCCACTCTGGCTGCCCTGGTTGCAACCGAAAAAGTCTAGGACTGAATGTTTGCTGAGCTGCTCCCGGGATGAGATTTCTTACATCATTATGTCAATCTGTCTTCCAATGTGATAGCGAAGTACCCGAAGCCGGGTAATTTATAAAGAAAAGACGTTTGGTGAACTCACGGTGCTGAAGATGGTGCGGGCACTTCCCTGGCTCCTGGGAGGCGGCTGGCAGGTGGCTGGTGGTGGCGGGAGGCCGGGTGGAAGGGACCCCACTCGGGACAGGAAGCCTCAGGCCTGGGGGCAGACAAGTTTGCTTTTTTTAGAAGTCACTAGCCAGGCACCAGCAGTTCATTTCTGTAATCCTAGCAACTCAACAGGCTGAGATCTGAGGGGCATGGTTCGAAGCCAGCCCGGGCAAACAAGGCTGCGACTCAAGTGGTAGAGGGCTAGCCTTGAGGAAAAAAGTTCAAGAATAGTGGCCAGGCCCAGCATAAATAAAAACTGATGTCCACAGGTAGGTGGGCACCACCAACTGTGACCCCCGCTGCGCGGAGGCCCAAGACGGGGAAGACTTTGGTTCAAGGACAAACTGGGCAAAAAGTTAGCAAGACTCCATCTCCATCAATAAGCCGGGCTTCGCAGTGGGCACTTGGGGTCTCGAACGGAAGGTGAGAGCCCAAGATCAAGGCCCAAGATGGGCTGGAGGCAGAGACACAGAACCCTCTCAGAAAAAATAACCAAGGGCAACATGGCGGGGGGCATAGCTCAAGAGGCAGAGCGCCTGCCCAGCAAGTGTAAGGCCCCAGGAGAGCTGGTTCTGGGGGTCAGGGAGGGTGGAGCGCGGGGAGCCGGCATGTGTGCGGGGACTCCCGTCGCCTGGCAGCAGGGTGACCACCGGCCACCTCCCACTTCTCACCACGCACACACGGATACTGCGAAGTTAGTTGATTTTTTGTAAAAGCCACAAAAACTTTCCAAGGCCATTTACCCTCTCAGGCCGCACCTGGCTGCTCTACTCTTGAACTCTGCTTTTCCGCACACCTTTCGTAATCGCTTGCTGATATCTTAAATTCTATAAACTGCCGGCACAAAAGTCCCTGTGGCTCCTTGGCCCAGCTCCAGGCAAAGGTGCCGAGGCTGCGGGAGGTCCGTACCGGCAGGCACCAGGCCCGGTCCACTCTCCCTACCAAGTCCTGCCCATGGTTCAAGGCCCACCTGTGGCTCTCAGCCTAGGGTTCAGCCACTTCCCTGGAGATCAAGGGGTCACAGACACCACCACAAAATGTAATTGTTGCTATCGAGATGTTCCTGTGAGCAGATCCTGTAACTGTCAGTCCTGCTTCATTAAGAAAGTCAAACCCAGCCAGGTGCTGGGAGCACAAACTGCCTGTAATCCCAGCTACTCAGGAGGCTGAGATATGAGGGTCGCGGTTCACGTGCCAGCCTTGGCAGGAAAACCCATGGGATTCTTATCTCCAACTAAACACAAGGAAACAGAAAGTGGCGCTGTGGCTCAAAGTGGTAGAATGCTAGGATTGAGCAAAAAAGAGCTCAGGGACAGTGCCAGGCCCTGAGTTCAAGCCCCACGACCGACCAAAAACAAAAAGCAAACACAACAGTCAAACTCAGACAGGTCAAGGGCCCAGGACAAGGGCAGTCCTCTTCTGTCCATCCACTTCTGAGCTGTCCTGTCCCACGCCTGTCCTGCCCACTCTCCGCCCCACGAGACCCTTCTCTCCCTGGTGAGCCCAACATTCACCTGCCGTAAATAAATACGAATCAGACAATGCTGCTAAATGCAGCGTCAGTACTTTTTGTTTTATTCACCTGCTTGTGGGTCGGCCCTGGGCTTTGGAGTCTGCAGCAATCTGCCACTGCAGACAGGGCCAGGCGTCACACTGCACCTCACCTACCAGTTCCTCCCGGGCGCTATGCCATGTGTCATGGGGGACGACTCCCCCAGACCCTCACAGGCTTTCCTGCCGGCTCACTTCAGCGATCCTCAGATCTCAGCCTCCCGAGTAGCTAGGGTGACAGGCGGGAGCCACAGCGCCAGGCCCAGAGACTCTTCTCGTCAATTCGCCAGCAAAAAGCCAGAAGTGGAGCTGGGGCTTAAGTGGGAGAGCAATGGCCTTTTGCAGAAAAAGCTAAGTGAGGTCGAGGCTCTACGCTGGAGCCCCAGCACTGAAAGGGGGGAGGGGGGAGGAAGGAAGGAAAAGAGGAAGAGAGGGAGAAGAGGAAGGAAATGAAGGGAAGGAGGAAAGGAGGGAGGGACGAAAAATGGAAGGAAGAAAGGAAGGAAGGAAGGAAGGAAGGAAGGAAGGAAGGAAGGAAGGAAGGAAGGAAAGGAGGGAGGGAGGTAGAAGACTGGGCACAGCCCCTTCCTGGGGGGGTCCAAGGACGGGAAGGGGGGGCCGGGGGCTGGGATCCAGGAAGTGGGGACCGGGGTCTCCGGGTCAAGGGAGGGCAGGGGTCTCCAGGTGGGGGGGAGGGCCGAAGGGAAGGGTGTGGGGTCTGGGAGGGGAGGCGGGGTTCGGACTAGGAGGGGGGGGGTCCCCGAGGCCGGGGTCCAGGCGGGGAGGAAGGGTCCAGGCAGGGAGAGAGGTCCCTGGGATGGGGGTAGGGGAGGGATCCCGCGGGGGGGTCCGGAGGTGGGGAGGGGGTCCCCGGGGGCAGGGAGGGGGTCCCGAGGCGGGGAGGGGGTCCCGGGTGTGGGGAGAGGGTCCCGAGGCGGGGAGGGGGTCCCGGGGGCGGGGAGGGGGTCCCGGGGGCGGGGAGGGGGTCCCGGGGGCGGGGAGGGGGTCCCGGGGGCGGGGAGGGGGGTCCCGGGGGCGGGGAGGGGTCCCGAGGCGGGGAGGGGGTCCCGGGGGCGGGGAGGGGGTCCCGGGGGCGGGGAGGGGTCCCGAGGCGGGGAGGGGGTCCCGAGGCGGGGAGGGGGTCCCGGGGGCGGGGAGGGGTCCCGGGTGCGGGGAGGGGGTCCCGAGGCGGGGAGGGGGTCCCGAGGCGGGGAGGGGGTCCCGGGGGCGGGGAGGGGTCCGGGCGGGGAGGGGGTCCGGGCGGGGAGGGGTCCGGGCGGGGAGGGGTCCGGGCGGGAGGGGTCCGGGCGGGGAGGGGTCCGGGCGGGGGTCCGGGCGGGAGGGGTCCGGGCGGGCGGGGGTCCGGGCGGGGAGGGGTCCGGGCGGGGGTCCGGGTGGGCGGGGGTCCGGGCGGGAGGGGTCCGGGCGGGAGGGGTCCGGGCGGGCGGGGGTCCGGGCGGGGAGGGGTCCGGGCGGGGGTCCGGGTGGGCGGGGGTCCGGGCGGGAGGGGTCCGGGCGGGGAGGGGTCCGGGCGGGGAGGGGTCCGGGCGGGGAGGGGTCCGGGCGGGGAGGGGTCCGGGCGGGGGTCCGGGCGGGCGGGGGTCCGGGCGGGCGGGGTCCGGGCGGGGGTCCGGGCGGGAGGGGTCCGGGCGGGGAGGGGTCCGGGCGGGGAGGGGTCCGGGCGGGCGGGGGTCCGGGCGGGAGGGGTCCGGGCGGGAGGGGTCCGGGCGGGGGTCCGGGCGGGAGGGGTCCGGGCGGGAGGGGTCCGGGCGGGGAGGGGTCCGGGCGGGCGGGGGTCCGGGCGGGGAGGGGTCCGGGCGGGCGGGGGTCCGGGCGGGGAGGGGTCCGGGCGGGAGGGGTCCGGGCGGGAGGGGTCCGGGCGGGGAGGGGTCCGGGCGGGCGGGGGTCCGGGCGGGGGTCCGGGCGGGGGTCCGGGCGGGCGGGGGTCCGGGCGGGAGGGGTCCGGGCGGGAGGGGTCCGGGCGGGAGGGGTCCGGGCGGGGGTCCGGAGGCGGCCCCGGCGCCCCCGGGAGCGCGGGTCGCACCTCCGCACACGGCCTTTCCCAGGCCGGCCGCGGGCTGGCACCTCGCGCCCGCGGGGGACCTCGCACCTCCGTCGGATAAAAGCCCCGCGGCGGCGCCGGCCGCCCAGAGCCCGGACCGGCCATGGCGCAGTCGCCGCCGCCGCCGCCGCCGCCGCGGGGCCCCGCGGGCCCGGAGCCCTGGGTCTTCGCGCGGGGCTGGGCCCGGGCGGGACACGCGGACTCCGCGTCGCCGGCCTCCTCCTCGGACTCCTCGGGCTCCTGCCCGTGCGACGGCGCCCGCCGCCCGCCGCGGCCCGCGCCCCCGGCCGCCGCCGCCGCCGCCCCGCCGGCGCCCCGCCGGCCTCGAACCCGCGTCGCGGGCGGCGGGCCGCGGCGCAGCGCCAGCGAGCGCGAGAAGCTGCGCATGCGCACGCTGGCCCGCGCGCTGCTGCGCCTGCGCCGCTTCCTGCCGCCGTCGGTGGCGCCCGCTGGGCAGAGCCTCACCAAGGTGGAGACGCTGCGCCTGGCCGCGCGCTACATCGCGCACCTGTCGGCCGTGCTGGGCCTCCGGCGCCGGCGCCCGGACGCGGCGGGGCCCCGCGGCTGCCCGCTCTGCCCCGGCCCGGGCCCCGGCCCCGACGGGGCGGCCTGGGGAGACCCGCCCGCCGCGCCGCCGCCCCCCGGCTGCCCGCCGTCCCCGCCGCGCCCGGCCCCCGCCGCCCCGCTCTGGACCCCGCCCCGGGCCGCGCCCTGGACGCCGCCCCCCGCGCCTCCGGAGCTGGCCGAGGTGTTCCGGGTAGGCGCCTGCTCCCCACCCCGGGGGGGGGGGGGGGGACGGGAGGTCGGGGGAGGACGGGGGATCGGGGAGGGGGGACGGGGGGTGGATGCCATCCGGGCCACCTGCGGGGGGGGAGGGGGGACGGAGCACGCTGTCCCCCCTCCTGGGAGGGAGGGTGCTGAGTTCTGAGTACTGGAGCCGGTGGCCTGCTGCGTGGGGTTTTGTCATTCATTCATGCATGCATTCATTCATGCATGCATGCATGCAGGACTTGGGGGTCCAAAAGAGAGGGTGTTCGTCACCAGATGGCTTTAAACAGGGGCCCCAGGGGTCTGCGCGTGCCTTTGTTTACCCAGCCCTTCCTGGGGAAGCCGGTTCCCACGCTCCCTGAGCTGGGATTGCGAGGGGGTCCGGGCCGGGTCGGCCTCTTTCCGGGGTGTGTGTGTTGGGGAGAGGGGGGAGATCAGATTCCTGTCCGCAGACTCCCTGCGCCATCCGCTGACCGTCTGCCCCGCGTCGTCCGTCTCTTGCAGAACGTCCCTGTGTCTCCAGAGCCCTGCCTGTCCCTGGAGAGCCCCCCCCTCCTGGCCCTCCCTTCCTGCCAGAGACCCCAGCCTCAGCTCCAGTGGGGGTGCTGGGGTCCCGACGTCACAGAGCTGCTGCCGGGTCCCGGGGACCAGGAGCCGGGCCCCATCTTCCCGCTCAGCGTGGTGAGCCCCGGCCTGAGCCCTGGCCTGAGGCTGGGCGGCTGCCCTGAACTTTGGCACGAGGATCTGGACGGGCCACAGCTGGGCATCTTCTAACGACTTTGCTGCCCCTGGGCAGCCCCATCGGCCCGCGGCGTGAATGCCTTCCCTTCCTCCTTGTTTGCTTCCCGGGGGGCTTTTGAGCTCTCTGGCAGCCACTGGTTTTTCTGAAGGATGCCTCAGTGCCAACAGACGGACAGATGGGTGGTGGGGTCCTCCTTGGCTGAAGGGGGCGGAGGGGGGGCAGGAGCACCCTCCACTGCCTGGCACCCCCGTGCTCTGACCCCAAAGGCAGCCAGGCTGGAAAAGGGGGGAGGGGCGGGGCCAGGCCTGGGCTCCCCACCCTTGGTCAGTGCAGTTCAGAATCCTGTGGTTTATTTTGTAATTGTTTTAAAGAGCAAAAGTACCCACCCAAAATTCGGTGTTGTCTGTGTTTTCTTCTATCAACCCCGGCTCTTCTTGGAGTAGGAAAAGTGTCTTTGTGTGGGGAAGAGCCTGCTCCCTTCCCCCCCATCAATCCGGGCACGCCAGCTTCACGCGGGCCTTCACAACAACTGGACGTTGGTTGTGGCCAGGGGTCTCTATCATTAAGTTTCTGTTCCCCAGTCCTGCGGCTGTGACAGGAGCTAAGAATAAAAGGCAAGGGGCTGGGGGCTGGGAAGGTGGCTCAGTGGTAGAGTGCTTGCCTCAAGGCCCTGGGTTCGATTCCTCAGCACCACATAAGAAAAAGCTGGACATGGTGCTGTGGCTCAAGTGGTAGAGCGCTCACCTTGAGGACAAAAGCTCAGGGGACAGTGCCCAGGCCCTGAGTTCAAGCCCCACAACCAATTAAAAAATAATAATAAAAGGCAAACCAGGTGTTAGCGGCTCACACCTGTCATCCCAGCCACTCAGGAGGCTGAGTCTGAGGATCGAGGTTTAAAGCCAGCTTGGGCAGGAAAGTCCGTGAGGCTCTTCTCTCCAATGAACCACCAGAAAACCACAAGTGGTGCTGTGGCTTAAGTAGTAGAGCGCTGGCCTTGAGCAAAAAGAGCTAAGGAACAGCGCCCGGGCCCTGCACCGCCAGGATCTCAGAATGGAAGCCGTCTCCAGGTTGCTCTTGGCATTTGAGCCAACCCAGCGTGATCTGGTCTGCTGGCTCAGGGAGACGCTGGTGGCTTTGCGGCCGGCATGATGGGTGTGGGCGTGCGGGAGTCTGATGCGCCAGGCCAGGGCAGGTGACAGCTGATGCAACCGTGCGCCGGGAAAGGGTTAACTGGAATTGGAGGAAAGGCCGGGGAGGCTGGGCCTCGCTGGGCCTCGCTGGGCAGGGGCGCAGCCAGGCGGTTGACCTCTTTGCTGGGTCGTGGGAGGCAGTGGAGGGTGACTTGGCTGAACTGGCCAGACAGAACTCTTGGACCCTTCATCTGGTTCACAATCAGGGAGGCCGCAGTTCAGGCCAAGCTGCGTTCGGCCACCCCGAGAAGCCTGCGTGGCTGCCGGCGTCCCGGGCATCGGGCCTCCCTTCCTCTCCAAGCCTCCCTTCTCCCCCCTTCTAAAGCAGAAACTGGCAGGAGTGGGCACCCAGACACCACACCTCCTTCCTCTAACCTTCTAGAACCTACTGTCCCCTGGAACGGCCAGCCAGGATGACGGCACACACAGCGGGACTGTGTGGTGACCGCCGTCCCTGGTTTTGTGCACGTGAAGACACGGAGCTGCCAGAGGGAGAGGACCGTGGCTGGGGGGGGGCTGCAGCCCCCCTCTCCTCCCCAGGAGGTCCGTCAGTG
Source organism: Dipodomys spectabilis (assembly GCF_019054845.1). NCBI lineage: Eukaryota > Metazoa > Chordata > Mammalia > Rodentia > Heteromyidae > Dipodomys > Dipodomys spectabilis. Next base: position 684,488 of record NW_024871229.1, on the reverse strand, counting down.
ACATCCTGGGCCACACGCCCCGCCCGCCCGGGCACCTCTGGAGGGGGGGGGGCTGAGGCGGGTCCCCACCCCCATCCCCACCCCAATGACAGCTCGCTCCTGGGGTCCCTGGCAGACCCATGGGAATCAGATATGGCAGAGCCTGCTCCGGACCTCCCGAGGACCGCGTGACCCGCGTACCCCCGCCGAGGGCAAGCGCCCAGGGCAGGCCGAGCCCTCCGCTCATGGGGTCCAGACTGCACCCTCAAGGCGTGACGGCTTCTCTAGAACCCCTGGAGGAGCCGGGACTGAGACACGGGTCCCCAGACCCCTGCCAGCCTGGCCCCCACCCCGCCTACCTTTCCCTTCACTGCACCCTGCAGTGTACAGAGGTTAGTCTCCTCTCCCCGCACGCCACTGCCTCTCTCATTGCTGTAATGAGACAGCCGTTGCGGTGTGGTGTGGTGTGGTGTGGTGCAGTGCGGTGCGGTGCAGTGCGGTGTGGCGTGGCGTGGCGTGGCGTGGCGTGGTGTGGTGTGGTGCGATGTGGTGTGGTGTGGTGCGGTGCAGTGCGGTGCGGTGCAGTGTGGCGTGGCGTGGCGTGGCGTGGCGTGGTGCGGTGTGGTGCGATGTGGTGTGGCGTGGCGTGATGTGGTGCTGTGCGATGTGGTGTGGTGTGGTGCGGTGCAGTGCGGTGCGGTGCGGTGCAGTGTGGCGTGGCGTGGCGTGGTGCGGTGCGGTGCAGTGTGGCGTGGCGTGGCGTGGCGTGGTGCGGTGTGGTGCGATGTGGTGTGGTGTGGCGTGGTGCGGTGCGGTGCAGTGCGGTGCAGTGCAGTGTGGCGTGGCGTGGCGTGGCGTGGTGCGGTGTGGTGCGATGTGGTGCGATGTGGTGTGGTGTGGTGTGGTGCGGTGCGGTGCGGTGCAGTGTGGCGTGGCGTGGCGTGGCGTGGCGTGGTGCGGTGTGGTGCGATGCGATGTGGTGTGGTGTGGTGTGGCGTGGCGTGGTGCGGTGCGGTGTGGCGTGGCGTGGCGTGGCGTGGTGCGGTGCGATGTGGTGTGGTGTGGTGTGGCGTGGCGTGGTGCGGTGCAGTGTGGCGTGGCGTGGCGTGGTGTGGTGCGATGTGGTGTGGTGTGGCGTGGCGTGGTGCGGTGCAGTGCAGTGTGGCGTGGCGTGGTGTGGCGTGGTGCGGTGCGATGTGGTGTGGCGTGGCGTGGTGTGGTGCGGTGCAGTGCGGTGTGGCGTGGCGTGGCGTGGCGTGGCGTGGCGCAGTGCAGTGTGGCGTGGTGTGGCGTGGCGTGGTGTGGCGTGGTGCGGTGTGGCGTGGTGCGATGTGGTGTGGTGTGGCGTGGCGTGGCGTGGCGTGGCATGGTGTGGTGCGGTGCAGCGTGGCGTGGCGTGGTGTGGTGTGGTGCTGTGCGATGTGGTGTGGTGTGGCGTGGCGTGGCGTGGTGCGATGTGGTGTGGTGTGGCGTGGCGTGGTGCGGCGTGGTGCGATGTGGTGTGGCGTGGCATGGCGTGGCGTGGTGCGATGTGGCGTGGTGTGGCGTGGCGTGGTGTGCTGTGCGATGTGGCGTGGTGCGATGTAGCGTGGCGTGGTGCGGTGCAGTGCGGTGTGGCGTGGCGTGGCGTGGTGTGGTGCTGTGCGATGTGGTGTGGCGTGGCGTGGCGTGGTGTGGTGCGATGTGGCGTGGCGTGGCGTGGTGCGATGTGGTGTGGCGTGGCGTGGCGTGGCGTGGTGCGATGTGGCGTGGTGTGGCGTGGCGTGGTGTGGTGCTGTGCGATGTGGCGTGGTGCGATGTGGCGTGGCGTGGCGTGGTGCGGTGCAGTGTGGTGTGGCGTGGCGTGGCGTGGTGTGGTGTGGTGCGATGTGATGTGTGGCGTGGCGTGGCGTGGCGTTGCGTGGTGCGATGTGATGTGGCGTGGCGTGGTGTGGCGTGGCGTGGCGTGGTGTGGTGCGATGTGATGTGGCGTGGCGTGGTGTGGCGTGGCGCGTGGCGTGGCATGGTGTGGTGCGGTGCGATGTGATGTGGTGTGGCGTGGCGTGGCGTGGTGCGATGTGGCGCGGCGTGGCGTGGCGTGGTGCGATGTGGCGTGGCGTGGCGTGGTGTGGCGTGGCGTGGTGCGATGTGGCGTGGCGTGGTGTGGCGTGGCGTGGTGCGGTGTGATGTGGTGTGGTGTGGTATGGCATGGTCTCATCTGCTGAGAGTCTGGGAAAACCAGAAAGCCATGGCTCTGACCCTAAAACGAGTAACCTCTGGGCCGTTTCTGCTGGATGAGCTCAGCGGGTCCTCTTCCCGCAGGCCTTGGTGCTGGGTCTCCCTGGGGTTGGGGGGGGGGGGAGAGTTTCCTGCAGCCTAGGAAGGCCGGCAGCCTCTACTAGAGTATAACTGACCCCACCTCCACCAGCTCCAGATAAAGGATGGGCTTGGCTTCGCTCAGCTGGGGCATGGCAGCTAAGAGTTGTGACTCACCCTCCTGTGCCTCAGTTTCCTCATTTGTAACACGGAGGTAGGGCTGGGCTGGCGGTATAGCTCAGTGATAGAACACCAGCCTCGTTAGCTAGTGGCCCAACACTACTACTCAGGAAACTGGAAACTGAGATCTTTGATGTTCAAAGCCACCCTGGCTGACTCATCTCCAATTAACTGCTAAAAAGCTGGAAGCAGCACTGTGGCTTACGCTAGAGTAGAGCAACATAAAGGACAGCGCCCAGGCCCTGAGTACAAGCTTCAGGACTGGCACATGCGTGTGTGTGTGTGCGCACACACACACAGAGGAAACCCTAGCTTAACCTGCCTGCACCCAAGTTCCATCCCAGGACGGCAATAAACAAGAGCTTGCAAAGCAGAGCTAGACAGTGGTCACTTAGCATCAGATGGCGGTGCCAGGCACAAAGGATGAAGACTCTTCCCGCAGCCCCCAGCGCGGAGCCTCCGTGGACTCAGACGGGGAGGGAGAGGCAGGCCCCTCCCCCAGCTAGATCTCAGTCAAGTGCCAGCCGAGGCCGCTGGGCCCTGGCGACAGGAAGCTTGGGCTGGGCAGTACCCGGGGACTTAATCTGGGGCCTTTGAGGTGCAAATGGTGGAGAAGATGGGGTTGCTTCTCACCTGGGAGGGGAGAGGAGGGGAGGCAGCAGGCTGGGAGGAGGAGGAGGAGGATGTGGGACAGAAGTTGTTCAGGCCCTGCTCCCTAGTGTCAGGCCGCCCTCCCAGGCTAAGTATGCAGATGCCCAGAGTCACAAACCCACTCCACAGTCCTGTCCCCCCAACAGCAGCTGGGCATCGTCTAGAACCAGAACCCAACATGCCTGCGGGGTGCCCACCCACCCTTGCTGCTGTCGGTTACCTCCAATTTGCTGCCGTCAAGCTTGGGATTACCCAGGGCATGGAGAAATACCGTGTGTAAGTGTGTGCATGTGTGTGTGTGTGTGTGTGTGTGTATGTGTAGTGCGTTCCTGGAGTGCAGACTTCTCAGCCACCCCGCGTGATAGGCAGGGTGCACCCTCATTTCCTGAGCCCAGATTCCACATGCCCTCCCCATGACCTGGAAAAGCACAGCTCAGGACCCCAGTGCACACAGCATGGAGAAGGGTGGGACCAGGCACTGATAGCACCCACTCCCATCCCTCCTGTAGGGGAAGGGCTTCCACTGCCCTGCAGAACCTGCCCTCACCACCTTGGGGAGACACCACGCCCTTACCTGTCCCCCGCCTCTGGCCAGGTCACCTCCTGGACACCCCAGTACCCAGCCCCCCTCCAGCCTCCATCAGAAGTGTGGCCTCAGGTATTGGGAAACAGGAGTTGGGGACCTGAGCGGGAACCTGGAAGTCTCTAATTTAGGACTTGTGCCTGGCCACGACTGCCCAGTGGACTGGATCTAGGGAGATGAATTCCCAGGAGCTGTCACCAGATGTGCTCAGCCCCCAAGGCTAAAGCTCTTCTCCCACTTTTTTGTGTGTTTTGGTTAGTTGTGGGGCTTGAACTCAGGGCCTGGGTAGTGCTGTCCCTAAGCACTTTTGCTCAGGACTAGCACTCTAACCACTCTGAGCCACAGCTCCACTTCCAGTTTTCTGGTGGTTCATTGGAGGTAAGTCATACCGGGACTTTCCTGCCCGGGCTGCCTTTGAACTGTGAATCCTCAGATCTCAGCCTGCTGATAGAGACTACTCTGTTCCTGCCTGGCAACTCTGCCTCCATTCTGTGTTTCTCTGTCCTTTGTTCGAAGCCATTCCCTCCCTGGTTTCCGGAAGGATGGCACGGAGAGGCCTTAGCCAAAGTACAGCCATTCTGGACTTAGACTGCACTGTGAAGGCCTTTACCGAAAGTAAGAACTGGGTTCCTGGAAAAACTATGAAATGTCCCAATAACGTTCCGCCCGTAACTGCCCTAGCGTAGCTAACATAGTTTGCTGCTTAGCCGCTTAGCCTGCACACGCTGGCCAGTAAGACTGTTACAAAATTCGCTCACTCAATGTCAACCAATCATGTAACTGCCAAGCTAGGAACCCCCTTAGCTCAACCCTATACCCTATAAAACCCTGTTAACTGAAGGGTTGGGCTCTGATGGAGGTGAGTCCAGGCTCCAGCTTCCAATCAACGGCTCTGACTCTCTTGGGCTTGCACTGGAATCGGCAACTTGGTGGTCTTTGGGGATCCTTATCTGGGCACAGGATCTCCTTTATGACAAAGGCCCAAAGACCCCGCAGAGCCCTGCAGGACACAGCTCCCCCAAAGAGAACAATTACCTCGAAGGACCAGGCTGTGCCTTGAACCAAGAGCTGTCATTGCATGGAGCCAGATGCACCCCCCTCCAGTGAAACCAGCCATACTCATTCCCTGGAACCCCCAAAACCAGCACCCAGAGATGACCAGCCAGGCCACGCCCGTCTACCCTGCCCCAAACCGACTTAACCCCGAAGCCCCTGTCTGTACCCAGATGATCTGAGGCGCTGTCTCCCCGCGGCCGGCCTTTCTGATGTCTCCTCAGAAACTTCCTGGTCACTTGAGGAAGAGTCTTCTTTTCCTCAGTTTCTCTTGTGCAAGATGGAGGTTGAGTGGCTATGAATCTCAGCAGCAGGCCGGCACCTCCGCCTCTCCTCTCTGGGGTCCCAGACTCCCCCCAGTGCATCCACATATCCCGGGCGTCTGATTGCTGCCTACCTGCTCGGGCTCCAGCTCCGGCTGCAGGACTGAGACTCGAGGCTCATCTACAAATTCTTTATTTACATTTTTACTTAGAAAAAAAAATATACAGATCTGGTGTGCCATGGATTCCTTGGGTTTGGGGTCCTCACGGAGAGGCGAGGGGCGAGCCCCCGCAAGGCCGCCGCTGTCCACCAAGGATTTCTGTTCACTTGGCCCTGGAGCTGGGGGTCCCTGAGCTCAGCCCCCAGCCCGGGGCGGGCGTGGGGGACAGACCGGGGCCAGGGGTGAGGTCTCGTGAAGGGCAGTGGCTGGGAGGGGAGGGACTGGGGGTGGGGAGCGCGAGGCCTCGGGAGGGCCTCGGGCCTGAAGGCTACCCTTGAGGGGCAGGCCGCGGCTTTGCGAGGCTCTGCCCTTGCCTGGTGACTTGACAAAGGGAGGCTAAACTACTGGCTGTTGGCCGTGAACCAACTGAGCACCGGGTCCTTGTTCTCCTTCACCCACTTGATGTTGGCTTTCGTCTTCTCCAAGGCCTGCTCCAGAGCCCGGGTGCCCGAACCGAAGCCCGTGTCCATGTTGTCCATCTTGAACTTCTCCAGCTGTCGGCCAGACAAAGAGTCTCAGCCCTGGGCTGGGGGAGGGGGGAGGAAGAGGAGAGGGAGGGGAGAGGAGGAGGGAAGGAAGAGAAAGGAGGGAGGAGGGAAGGGGGAAGAGGGAGGGGAAAGGAGATAGGAAAAGGGAAAGGGAGAACAGGGGGAGGGAGGGAAAGAGGAGGGAGAGGGAGGGGACAGGGAGGGGAGAGTCTCCCACTTCCCATGGGCACTTGCAGGCCTGGGATGGGGTCACGTCTCTCCCCAGGAGGACAGGGGGACAAGGCCCCAAGCACCCCAGATTGCAAGGCTACAGCCTCAGCAGAATTCGGCTGGAGCAGGTGCCCCGGCCTTCCTTATGCAACTTTTTATTAACTGAAGTCTAATCTCCCCGCAGCCAAGACAGGCGGAGGGGCGCACTCCAGAGGCCCCACGGAAGCTGCTAGAAGCCTCTGCGAACTGCAACCTGGTAGAAATGCCCACCACCCAATGACCCAGTTGCTGGCATAGATAATCGGCTTTTGAGGGGGGAGGGGGCTTTAGATAGAAAGCCTAGAGGTTCTAGCCAGGGCAAAGTAGGTCAGAAAATGGAAGAAAAGGCAACCCAGAAAGGAAGAAATCAAACTCTCTTGATTCAGATAGCAGAAAATCTGCCACTCTGGTGATTGATTGAGGATTCTGTTCATTACGGTAAGAATATTCTGGACTTAGTGGCAGTGGGCATACAGACAATATTGTAAACATATCAAAAAGCACTTAACATATTGAGTTTTGTGGTGCTTGAATTCTACCTCATCTGTCAGTCGTGGGACTTGAACTCTGGGCCTGGGCGCTGTCCCTGAGCCCTTCAGCTTGCAGCGAGTGCTCTAACACTTGAGCCACAGCGCCACTTCTGGTTTTCTGAGTATTTTGTTGGAGATGAGTCTCACGGCCTTTCCTGCCCGGGCTGGCTTTGAACCGTGATCCTCAGATCTCAGCCTCCTGAGTAGCTAGGATGACAGGCGTGAGCCACAGTGCCCGGTTCCTACCTGGATTTTTAAGAAACAGAACTGGACACGTAATCCAGCTGCTTGGTGAGGGAGGCGGGATGACCTGTGCCCAGGAAGTGGGGATGGGGCAGCCTGGGGGACAGCGGCGCCTCTCAGCCAGGCTCTGCTGCTTACCTGCTGGAGTTCGTACTCGGTGGAGAAGCGTCTGGTCACCGCCTGAATGAGGTTGGCGAAGGAGAAAGAGCCGCCGCCATAACTGCAGGGTGGGGGAAGGGGGTGAGTCCCGAGTGGGGGGGGGGGGGGGGGCGAGGCAGAGTGCCCATCCTCGTCCTGCACAGTCCCAGGCACGCGGGGCACTGGGCACCAGCCTGGCCTGGCTCCTCCCCCTCTCCTCCTCCAGCCTGCCCTGGCTCCTCCCCCTCCCCTCCTCCAGCCTGCCCTGGCTCCTCCCCCTCCCCTCCTCCAGCCTGGCCCTGGCTCCTCCCCCTCCCCTCCTCCAGCCTGGCCTGGCTCCTCCCCCTTCCCTCCTCCAGCCTGCCCTGGCTCCTCCCCCTCCCCTCCTCCAGCCTGCCCTGGCTCCTCCCCCTCCCCTCCTCCAGCCTGCCCTGGCTCCTCCCCCTCCCCTCCTCCAGCCTGGCCCTGGCTCCTCCCCCTCCCCTCCTCCAGCCTGCCCTGGCTCCTCCCCCTCCCCTCCTCCAGCCTGCCCTGGCTCCTCCCCCTCCCCTCCTCCAGCCTGGCCTGGCTCCTCCCCCTCCCCTCCTCCAGCCTGGCCTGGCTCCTCCCCCTCCCCTCCTCCAGCCTGCCCTGGCTCCTCCCCCTCCCCTCCTCCAGCCTGCCCTGGCTCCTCCCCCTCCCCTCCTCCAGCCTGCCCTGGCTCCCACCCCCACTTCCTGGCGGGCCAGCTGCCCCCTCCCCTCCTCCAACTCACTCCTCAAACAGCTTCTTCCAGTTGCTCTGGACGAAGTCCCAGACCAGAGTCTGCCCGACCACATTGCTGGCGATGCTGTTGATGGTGGAGGTAGCGTCCTGCTTCCGAATGTAGTCAGGGTTCAGGGTGTAGCTCAGGTACCTGTGGGGGGGCCGGCCTGGTGACCCTCCGGGGACACACGGTGGGCGGGCGCCCGCACCCCCCCGCACCCCACCCTCTGCACACCTAAGGGGGGGGGCCCTGGCCACACCAGGTGTGTGGCCGCACCAGGCAATGGGTGTGCGGAGCGGGGAGGACGTCGAGGGAGGGGCCTGCGGGGCGGGGCTCGGCTCCTCACCTGTTCAGGATCCACACCTGGTTGCTGCAGGCCAGGGCGGCGCGGAGCTTGTCGGCCTCGTTCACCAGGGTGGCGTTGCGGAACTGCTCCCAGGCGAAGTTCCACTCCACCTCCCCGCCCTGCGCGATGGCGTTGCAGTACACGGTGGAGCGCAGGTTGGGGTGGATGCTGGGGCGGGAGGGGGCCGGGTGAAGCAGCTGCTGGGGGGGGGGGGGAGGGGAGGGCCAGGCCCAGGGCAGCATGGGAGACACTCACGGGTTTTGGCTGGGGTTGTCCATCCACTGCTTGAAAAGCGAGGACACCAGGTCTTTGCACTCGGGGAGCCCGTTGGAGCAGGCCGTGCTGATGGCGTTGACCTCGTTGTACCTGCCCGGGGAGCCACGCGGTTGGCAAGTCCGGCCCAGACTCAGCCAGTGTCTTACTCTTCACACACAGCCTCAGACCTGTGCCCTGGGCGACCGGACCTTCTGGGTCTCTCCCTCTCTCCTCTCTCTCTCTCCTTCATGCTTTGGCCTGACTGAGCTTCCAGATCTTTGGAGGAGCCCAGGAGCCCCGCGGGGTCCTCACAGGGTCCACCCCAGCATGGCTGGAGGCTGTATGGCTGCCAGCTGGCCGGGGCGTGGTGTGCAGGCTTGTACAATGAAGTGGGTGGGGATGTGCGCACCGGCAGTCCCAGCATGTGGGAGGCTAGGGAACGTCGAATCCAAGGACAACCGGCCCTGCCTGGCCCAGAGCCCCTGCGCCTGCACTTTCTGCCTCCTGGGCCCCCCTGAGTCAGGAGCCAGGAGCCATGGGGAGACTTTGGGGCGCTCCCCCTCCCCCGCTGCATCTAACTCACTGCTCCATGAGGGTGGCCGGGCGCTGGGTCCAGTTGCCGGTGAGGTTTTTGAAGTAGTGGTAAAGCGGAGTGACCTGCTTCCTCAGGTAATTCTGGGGAAAGAACACGTGGGCAGCTTCAGCCTCCTGCCAGGCTGGCTCATGCCTGTGATCCCAACTGCTTAGGAGGTAGATCAGGAAGACTGAAGTTCAAGGGAACCGGCGGTACCCCCAATTCCCTTTCCCAATCTGACCCCCAGAAATGGGCCCACTGGTCTCATTACATATTTTCTGGAGAAAATACAAAGTGGTCAATTTTTCCCTTTGGAGCTAGGGTGCAACCCCGGGCCTTCGCACATGCTGAGCACATGCTCTACCACTGACCCCTTAGCTTTTAAGGATCCCCAGTGAAGAATTTCTTGCCTACCAGGTCACCCTACAATGTGAGAGAGTTTTAAAATATGGAACACTCCACAGGGCCGCATGACATCCTCGAGTTCGGCTGTGCTAACCTGAATTGAACTGTGGGGTTCTAGAATATTCTAGAAGAGCCAACAGCTTTTTTTTTTTTTTTTTCACTTTCAGGCCCCAACAGCCTTGTACTTGAAGGGAGACCAAGACAAACAGAAAACTTGGAGGAAGAGAAAGAAAACCCGAGAAGCCTGCAAAAACAACAAGGAGACATTGCGCAAGTCACCGGACTCGAGAGCACTCAGAAATGCAAAATAGGAGAGATTAAAACTGCTCTAGGGGAGAGCCGTGTGCAAAGCTGGGGGCTCCGGCCTGTGGGCGGAATAAAGACGTCGAGCTGGAAACAGACAAGAGAGCAACAGGGCCCGGGCCAGGAGCTACCGGTGCTTCTAGAAAGAGACAACCAGGAAGCAGAAAGGGAAGCGGGTTCAGAGAAGGCGCATGGAAATGTTCTCATCCCCAAAGGCACCCGTGTCTGGATTGAAGAGACCCAGACCGAGGCCCACTGACGTTCCCAGGAGAGTCTGGAAGCAGGAGAAACTGGTCACATTCTAGAAAGAAGAAAGGGCCTGGGCTTTGTAGGGAAGTCTGATGTCGGCAGAGGGATGGTTGTGGTTGTTGTTATTATTATTATTTGCCAATCCTGGGCATGAACTCGGGGCCTGGGCACTGTCCTGGAGCTTCTTTTGCTCGAGGCTAGCACTCTACCTGCCACTTGAGCCACAGTATCACTTCCAGCTTTGTCTGTATATGTGGTGCTGAGGAATCAAACCCAGGGCTTCATGCGTGCAGGGCAAGCAGTCTACGGCTAAGTCACATTCTTAGCCCCCAATCTAGAAACTTCTAAACGCAGCTTAGCTCTCAAAGTGACAGACATTTTAGATGTCTAACCAGGAAACTCATTCTCATGAACGCTTGAGCCTTAAAACTTGAGAGCAGGGCGTGGTGGCTCACGCCTGTCATCCTAGCAACTCAGGAGGCTGAGGCCTGAGGAGCGCAGTTCAAAGCCTGCCTGGGCAGGCAAGTCCACAAGATTCTTTTGTTTTATTGGGGGGGTCCGGTTGTGGGATCTGAACTCTGGGCCTGGGCGCTGTCCCTCAGCTCTTCAGCTGTAGGCTAGCGCTCTACCACTTGAGCCACAGCACACTTCCCACTTTTTCTTCCTATGTGGTGCTGAGGAATGAAACCCAGGGCCTCATGCATGCAAGGCAAGCACTCTACCACTGAGCCACCTTCCCAGCCCTCCACAAGATTCTTATTTCCAATGAGCTGTGCCTGCTGATGCTCCTCTTTCAACCGGCGCCTTGCTACACGTTCCCCTTTTGGCCTCGCTTGTGCTGCCTGCTCTTGGGTGCATCCCCCCGCCCCGTCCCTGGCGGCCGGGGCCGTCTGGGGCCAGCGTCCTACCTTCATGGGGCCGTAGACCTCGGAGCGGTCAAACATGAGCTTGAAGTAGTTGAGGCTGCTCAGCGCGGCCTCCCACGGCATGTACTCTCTCTCCTGGTACAGGAAGAGGGTGTTGTCCAGCGCCAGCGTGACGGGGACCCTGCGGGCACTGGGGACACACAGGAGAGCTAGAGCACCCCCAGTCCAGCCACAGGCCGAGGCCCCAGCCGGCCTTCAGGGCCGCCCCTCCGTCCCGGGTCCCCTGCCTGCCGCAAGAGGAAGAGGCCGGCTCTCCGGGAGGGCCGAGCGGAGGGTGCCTGGCTGCCACCCTAGAAGGACAAGTCCTCGCTCCTCACTTGGCGCCCTGCCGCCCCCCCCCCCCCGTTCCTCCCCTGCCCAGGTCTGTGGGTTGCGCGGCTCCCAGCACCACATTAGGTGCTGGACCCCTTCCATGCACACATGGTAGACAGGAGGCTGTCCTGGGCCAACCGTCAGGGGGCTCCACACACACACACACACACACACACACACACACACACAGCGAGGGGAGGGGCTCACCTGGCCAGATTGAAGGCATCGTTGATGATCTGCGCCCGATTGATGACAGGGATGGCCTAGAAGAGGCAGAGAGTGTGACCTGGTCGGGTAGCAGCCACGGCAGACGCGGCAGCCCGGCCACGGCAGGCCCGGCCACGGCAGCCCACCCACCGACAGCCCACCCACCGACAGGTCGGTCTGCAGCTGGGTCTGGATCTTCTTCCAGTTGCCCTCGTCGTAGTTGACCTGGTAGTAGCCGGTCACGTTCAGGTTCAGCAGGACCCACTCGTTGGCCGCACTGGTTTTGAACAGCTGGTTCTGGGCTGCAGGGCAAGATGGGCGCTGGGTGGGGTCCCGCGGGGGAGGGGGGCCCCGTCCCCTCCCTGTCCCCTCCCAGCCCCCCCCCCCCGGCCTGGCTGCCTGACCCCTGCCTCGGCCTCCCCTGCCTCTGCCAGCCAGCTCGCCTCCCCTCCTCCCCAGCCCCTGCCCTGCGCCCAGCCCGCATGCAGGAGGGCGGGGCGGGCTTCGGCCGCTGCCCTGCTCTACGCAGCTCACCTGGGCCCGGCGTGCTCAGCGGCCGGCTGAACAGGGCCGTGCCTGCGAGACGGCAGGCACTGGTTCAGGTTTTTATGTCAATTCTCTCCTCAGTCCTCACACAACCCCGCAGAGTAGATACTGCCCTTAGCTCTACCTTATAGATGAGGAAATGGAGACCAGAGGGGGATGTAACATGACCAACACTGCGCAGCCGGGCAGCGGCAAAGCGGACATTTGTTCAACCAGATGCAACCCTCGCTATGCCCCGCCGAGGCCTCCGGATCAGGGCGAAGGGCCAGGAGCGGCCGGGCGCCTTGCCCACCGGGGAAGGCCGGGATTACCTTTTTCTTCCTTCAGCCAGTAACTGTCCTGCTCGGCGCCGTTCCTGAGAGACGTGATCGGCACGATCCACAGGTAGCTGCGGACACGCGTGAGAGGCGGCTGCCGCGCCTGGCCCGGTTCCCAGCCAGCACCCAGCAGCCCAGGCTGCCGGCCCCGGAGGAAGTGACCGCCCCTCACTGACCGCAGTGGGCCGGAGGCCGCCCCAGTGCCCCCCCGCCCCGCCCGGGACACGGGCCGCAGCGACCCCATCTGCTCACCTGAAGTTTGAGGGCCGGGTGACGTTGGACTCAGGGTCCAGGAGGAAGTGCTGCTGGGAGATGTCCCCGGTCTCTGTGTTCACCGTGATCACCGGGAAGCCCATCTGCAGGATCCAGCGATCCATGATGGTGCCCACGCTGGCCGGGAGCTGGATTTCCTGCTGGCTGTTCACAGCCTGGGCACAGAACGAGGGGCAGCGTGGGTGTGGGGACAGCCATCCCCGCCCCTCCCCCAGGACCCCCTCTGTGGACTCCAGCCTCTGCCCCCGGGTGCCATCCAAGTTAAAGGTGACAGACGGGGCCCTTGTCCGGCAGTCTGCCCCTGTCTAATGGGGTCTGCCCCTGTCCAGCACCGTCTGCCCCTGTCTGACACGGCAGTACCACATACACAGAAAAAGCTGGAAGTGGCGCTGTGGCTCAAGTGGTACAGTGATCGCCTTGAGCAAAAGGAGCTCAGGGACAGTGTCCAGGCCCTGAGTTCAAGCCCCAGGACTGGCAAAATGTAATTAATTAAAATGAAAAAGCCAATGATGCAAAGCACAGGGGAATGCGCCATGAGAGCCCATGGGGAGGGGGAAGGGAGGGGGAGGGGTGTTGGGGGATCCTGGGGCGGGCGAGGACTTTGCCCCAGGTGGAGGAGGCTGGCAAGGGGAGGGGAGCCCCTGTGGGGAGGGCGTGGGCTCAGCCCGGATGGGCCTGTGGCACCCCACAAGGAGCAGGAATGTGGGCGGGGCAGGATGGAGGGTCAGAGTTTGTGTCTAGGGTGCCAGGATGTCCCGGGAGGGGCCGTGGGGCACAGGGCACTCCAAGTGCTGACGCGGTCTAACAGCTGGCCCCACAGTCCTGGGGGAGGGGGGACGGGCCCAGGACCACGACCCGAGGTGGACTGCAGGGGAGGGCCCTGCCCCAAAGCAGGGTCCGCCATGAGGCCTGCCAAGCCCGCCCCCCCCCCCCCCCCCCCCCGGGCTGAGTGCAAAGCCTGCGCAGGCAGACAGCCCTAGGGTCCCTCCCATCTCGTTTCCAGTGACCCAGCAGGAGCGCCACAGCCCCAGCCTTGAGCAAAAAGGGGCTGGGGGAGAGTGAGGGCCTGAGTTCAAGGCCCAGCAGCTGCCCGGGCGCGGGGCGCTGGCCTGGCTCACCTTCTGCAGGTGCTCCCACAGGTGCAGGTAGTCGGTGCTGTTGTACTTGAAGGCCTGGAGGTAGGACTGTGGAGAGTGGGGGGTGAGGGGGGGGGGGTCCCAGGCCTGGGGGAGGGGCTGGGCAGGCCGGCTGGGGGCGGGGTGCTCACCGCCAGGCCCTGTTTGAAGAGGTTTTCAGTGAGGAAGCTGGACAGCATCCTGAGGACCGAGGCGCCCTGCGGCAGGGGTGGGAGAGGGCTCAGCGGGCTGAGCAGCAGGGGTGTGGGGGGATCTCCTCCCTCTTGTGGGGGGCAGGGGCTTCACCTTGCTGTAGGTGATGGAGTCGAAGAGCTCGCTGATCTGGGCGGGCGTGTTGACCTCGTCGGCGGGGGAGGACAGCGGGTGGGAGGAGGCCAGGGCGTCCACGGCCATCACGCGGTACACATCATTCAGCACGATGAGATCCTTCTGCAGATGCCCCCCCCCGCCGCCGCCCGGGTCAGGGCACCGCCGGGGTCAGGGCACCGCCGGGGTCAGGGTGCCGCCGGGGTCAGGGCGCCGCCGGGGTCAGGGCGCCGCCGGGGTCAGGGCACCGGCCCAGGGCGGCCCCTCCCCCGCCCCCCCCGCTCCTCACCAGGTTCCAGGTGGGCTCAGCGTAGTCGGCGCCCAGGTACTCCACGTAAGAGGCAAAGCCCTCGTTCAGCCACAGGTCATTCCACCAGCCCACGGTGACCAGGTTGCCAAACCACTGCGGGGCAGCGGGAGCAGAGCGCCTCGCTACGCCGCCCCCCACCGCCCCCACGCCCCCACACCCCCACACCCCCTCCCACAGGACCCACCTGGTGCGCCAGCTCGTGCGCGATGACGGTGACCACGCGCTCCTTGTTCCCGATGGACGAGGACTGCGAGTCGAAGAGCAGCGCGTTCTCGCGGTACGTCACCAGCCCCCAGTTCTCCATGGCGCCCGCGTTGAAGTCGGGCAGGCCGATCTGGTCTGCAGAGGCCGGGCGTTGGCGGGCGCCCGCTCGGCCCGGACGGGAGGCCCCACGCGGGCAGGGCCCCCCTCCCCTTCCCTCCCTTCACCACTCCCCTGCTCCCCGGCCTCCGGCCTCTCGCTCACCAGACTTTTCCAGGGGGTACGAGGTGTTGTAGTGGTTGGCGAAGAAGTTGAGGATGGGGCCGGTCACATTCAGGGCGTAATCGCCGTGGCCCTTGGCTATGGCGCTTGGCCGAGCCCAGATCCGGATCTACAAGATGGGTGGAGGCGGTCGGGGAGGAGGATGCAGACCTGGAGGCCGGAGGCCCTCTGGGAACCCAAAGGTGGGCCGAGCGGCAGGGCGGCAGCTGGAGAGCGCCCCTCCCGTTTGCCGGGCTGCGGGGCTGCGGGTGGCTTCCGCTCCCCACATCCCCACATCCCTGCCTCCTACCAAGACGTTGTTGGGGGAGAGCGCCTGTATGTGGTGGAACTCGCTGACGATGTAGGCCAGCAGGTAGGTGGACATCTTGGGGGTGGTGTTGAACTCCGTGACGCTCCAGGCAGCGTCGTCCGGGTAGGAGTAGGTGGGAACTGGGCAGGTGGCAGACAGGCGGGTGAGCTGCCAGGCTCCCCAGCCCGGGGTGCCCCCGCCCGCCCCCCCCCCCGCCGTTCCCCCCCCTCCCGTCCCCTGGCCGCATGGCCCCGGGGCGCAGCCACTCACCTCTGGGCAGCATGTTAGACAGCGCCACGTAGTCCTTGGGGTGGATGAGGGTGATGTTGAACGTGGCCTTCATGGCGGGCTCGTCGAAGCAGGGGAAGGACTTGCGGGCGTCCGCGGCCTGCATCTGCGTGGTGGCCACGACTCTGTGCAGACCAGAGCGTCAGAAGACGCGGGGGGGGGGGGGCAGAGATCCAGGCCCGGGGCCCCAGCCTCCCCACCCCTGTATGGGCTGAGATCCGGGCCCAGCTCCCCTCTGAGCCTCTACCATCTTTCTAAAACCCCCTGCCACGGGCGCCTGCCGGCCACGACTCCCAGTCTGTCTCCCTGGCGGCTGGTGACGGCAGGTGTGGATGGAAGCACGGACCAGGCACCAGCTGGAGAGGTTCAAAGTCCCCCACCTCCCGGCTGCGGCTCAGCCTCCAGCCTCCAGCCTCCAGCCTTCAAAGTCCCCCACCTCCCGGCTGCAGCTCAGCCTCCAGCCTCCAGCCTTCAAAGTCCCCCACCTCCCGGCTGCGGCTCAGCCTCCAGCCTCCAGCCTTCATCCCCATAAACTCCTTTTCCTTTTTTTGGCCGGTCCCGGGGCTTGAACTCAGGGCCCGGGCTCCGTCCCCCGAGCCGCTGTTGCTCAGGCCCCTCCACTCACTTCTTGACGTCCCCTTCCATGTACTCGCTGCGGTAGAAGCCAGCCAGGTCGTCGGCCAGCTCCCCCTGGAACACGCTGTCCATCTCGTACTGCAGGCCGGCCCTCAGCGGCTCCCTCAGGTGCACCACCAGGTACTCGGTGCGCTCCACCA
Source organism: Dipodomys spectabilis (assembly GCF_019054845.1). Taxonomy (NCBI): domain Eukaryota; kingdom Metazoa; phylum Chordata; class Mammalia; order Rodentia; family Heteromyidae; genus Dipodomys; species Dipodomys spectabilis. The sequence continues at coordinate 668,569 of NW_024871229.1, read as the reverse complement.
GCTCGGTGCGCTCGATGGCGGGGTTGGGAGAGCCATCCACGGCCCGCACCAGCACCCGGTGGCCCTGCTGCAGGGTGTAGTTGAGCTTCTTGCTGTGGATCAGGATGAGGTTGGTGGCTTCCAGGCAGGTGAAGCGCACGGTGCTCGAGCCCACGAAGACGTACAGGCCCTGGCTGTTGGGGGTGAGGTAGGGCCTCAGGGTCACCTGGTAGGAGTCGGGTACCAGGGAGGCGGGCAGGCGGTACCGGTTCCAGGGCTTGCTCAGGTCCGGGGTGGTGGCCCCGGGCTCGGTGGGGGGGGTGGGGGGGGCCGTGGGCCCCGGGGCGCCCTGCGCATTGTTCCTGTTCTTCTCCTGCGCGTACACCACCGACAGCGCCACGATGGTGCACAGCGCGGCCACGCCCAGCAGCAGGCCCAGGAGGCCCAGGGACTTGGAAATGTAGAAGCCCTTGGCCATGGCGGGGCTGGGCGGGAGACCAGATTGGGGCAGCCGCGGCCCCGGCTTATATGCGGGAGGAGGAGGAGGGGCGCCGCCGCTCCCGTTACCCTGGGCAAAAATTAACCAGGGCTGGCACAGGCGAAGGTCACGGTCCAGCCCCGCCAGGCAGGGGCCGCTCTGCCCAGCTCCGGCTCCCAAGTGGTGTGCCTGGTGGAAGCAAATAGCGCCCGGTTACAGGAAAGCAGGAGGCGGGAGGAATGGGGAGGGGGCTATAGGCTGAGGGCTGGGGGAGAGAGGGAGCAAGCAGCCAGGCAGCATGGATCAATCCACCTGGGAACAGAGATGGTGCCAGTGGTAGCAGCAGAACTGAGGCTAGACTCGGGGAAGGACTTCCCAGGAGTGAGAGGTGGGACACGCTCGCTCGGCGCAGGGTGGAGGCCAGGTCCGGCTGGGGGTCAGAATTGTGCTTGATTGCTGGTTCTCATGGGAATCCTGGAAAGGGGGCCAGGGGCTCCTCAGGAACAAGACACACAGCCCCCCAGATCCCAGCTCCCTCCCGGTCTTTTGGACAGTTCCTCCGTCCCGTTCCTCCCTCCGGCCAAACGCCGCGGCCTCCCCTCAGCCCGCTGTTTGAGTGGAGAAGGGGTCCACTTCAGCCAGGCCCCTGCCCCCCCCTTCGCCTTGCTGTCTTGCTTTAATTAGGGTTTTGTTTTGCTAAACCACTGCACAAAGGACGGGGGTGGGGGAAGAGGAGCGTGGGGGCGAGCACGGGTCTTTTGGGGAGCCCTGGAATGTCCACTTTCCAGACCAAGTGAGCTAAGTCCCCCGAACCCGACCCCACCTACTGGCCAAGGAGCACCCTGGGAAGCCAGGGTCCGGACCCCCCAGCTGGCACAGCCAAGAGATAGAGGAATGGCTCCAGTCCCCTCCACGCCGGGCCGAGGCCCTCCACCGCTGCAGCACAAGGACCCACAAGTCTGCGTGGCCTAATCTGTCTCCAAACAAAGAGCGAGGCCTGCCCGGCCCACCGCCGGCTCTTCCTGTTTGCTTTGGACGCAGACCACGGCCCAGCCGGCCGGACTCTGAGAAGGACCTGCGCTTCGTGCTGCCCCACGCTCCCTCTGGGGACACCAGGACGGACCGCCCGGCTCTCCACCCCAGTCGGGTGCTGGCTGCCCCATCGGCTGGCGAGGGGGTGAGACCACCCCCCCCCACCCGATCCCAGACCCCCGCTGCTCTGGGACCCAACTGAGCTCTGGCTTCAGCCGCAAGGCCATCTGTGAGCTCGACCCTCTGGCCTTTCCTCTTCCCGCATTCCACTGTGGTCCCGAGCTGCCAGCATTTCCCCAAGGCCTCCTGTTTCCTCTACCACAAATGCCTTTCCTTCCCCCAGCCCCTCCCCAACTCCTACTCGTGCTTCAAAACCCAGCTCGCATGCTACTGCCTTGTGCGTGGCAGCTCTCTCCCGGCTCTGCTTCCCAGATCGCTGTTCACAGCTGAACCACGCTCAGCCCTTCCCCAAAGGCCATCTTTGTGTTGGCCTTACTTCACAGCAGGGCAGTACCTAGCACACAGCACATACCACATAGCACCTAGCACACAGTACCTAGAACAAGCACCTAGCACACAGTATCTAAAATAAGCACCTACCACAGAGCACCAAGCACACAGTAGTGGCAACCTACGCTCATGGAGCAGCAGCAGCGTGGGCACACGGTGAAAGGAGCTAGCACTGTGCCCAGTGTGTCAGTCCCGGGACAGCCTTCCAGCGGGACCCGCCCGGGCTCCCAGAGCGCACACACAGCACCTTCACACACACACACACACACACACAGCACCTTCACACACACAGCACCTTCACACACACACACACAGCACCTTCACACACACAGCACCTTCACACACACACACACACACACAGCACCTTCACACACACAGCACCTTCACACACACACACACACACACACACAGCACCTTCACACACACAGCACCTTCACACACACACACACACACAGCACCTTCACACACACACACACACACAGCACCTTCACACACACACACACACACAGCACCTCCACACACACACCACCTTCACACACACACCACCTTCACACACACACCACCTTCACACACACACACACACACACACACAGCACCTTCACACACACAGCACCTTCACACACACACACACACACACACAGCACCTTCACACACACACACACACACAGCACCTCCACACACACACCACCTTCACACACACACCACCTTCACACACACACACACACACACACACACAGCACCTTCACACACACAGCACCTTCACACACACACACACACACAGCACCTTCACACACACAGCACCTTCACACACACACACACACACACAGCACCTTCACACACACACACACACAGCACCTCCACACACACACCACCTTCACACACACACCACCTTCACACACACACACACAGCACCTTCACACACACACACACAGCACCTTCACACACACACACACACAGCACCTTCACACACACAGCACCTTCACACACACACACACACACACAGCACCTCCACACACACACACACACACCACCTTCACACACACAGCACCTTCTCACACACACACACACACACACAGCGCACACACACACAGCACACACACAGCACCTGCACACACATACCACCTACACACACACACCACCTTCACACACACACAGCACACGCACACACCACCTCACACACACAGCACCTTCACACACATACACACAGCACACACACACCACCTTCACACACACACACAGCACACACACACCACCTTCACACACACCACCTTCACACACGTTACCCAACCACTGCTCTACTTCTCCACCCCACTGAGCCAGAAGCCTCTGGGGTGGGTGTGTTCAGTTCTCCTTTTCCTGATACCTTTTCCTGATGGGGAGGTTCACCTGGGAGCCCCCCCAATCTGGGGCCAGGGAGCGAGCAGCTGGCTCTCCCCTGTTTCCGGGGATGGGAGCAGAGATCCCCCCCCCACACACACACACACACATGCACCTCAGGTTAAGCTGCTGGTATTTCCCTTCAGAAAGCAAGCAATTCAGGGGCTGGGAAGGTGGCTCAGTGGTAGAGCACTTGCCTTGCATGCCTGAGGCCCTGGGTTCGATTCCTCAGCACCACATAAGCAAAAAGAAAAAAAGCTGGGAAGTGGCGCTGTGGCTCAAGTGGTGGAGCACTAGCCTTGAGCTGAAGAGCTGAGGGACAGCGCCCAGGCCCAGAGTTCAGGCCCCACGACCAACAAAAAGAAAAAAAAAAAAGAAAGCAAGCAATTCTAAACTGAGACTAGGAAACAGCACAGCAAGGAGCCGGTATGGAGCCAGGCGCCGGTGCTCACACCTGTCATCCCAGCGACTCAGGAGGCTGAGATCTGAGGATCAGGGTTCAAAGCCAGCCCAGGCAGTAAAATCCCTGTGAGATTCTAATATCCAACTAATCACTCAAAAACCGCAAGTGGGGCTGTGGCTCAATGTGGTAGAGCACTGGCCCTGGAGAGAGCTGTGGGACAGTGCCCAGGCTCTGACCTGACGCCCCGTGACTGGAAAATAGGAGCTGGTAAGGGTGTGCAGGCGCGGGCCTGGCCTCCGTGAGGCGCCGGCGATCCAGGGCCGGGCAGTGTCGGGGCAGGCGGGCGGCTGGACCAGCTGAGTCCTCCTCGGCAGCAGCTGCGGCGGCCCAGCCCGGCCCGGCCCCCAGGGCGCTTCCTCTGCGCTCCCGTGAGAACCACACAGGCCCACGGGAAGCTGGCCTTGGCAATGGCGGGCTGGGGGGGTGGGAAGGACTAGGAGCGATCCTGCTTCACACAGCCTCTCTCCCTAAGGAACAGGCATCCCCGGCCGGAACAGAGAGGCCGAGCGACCAGCAGGGGCCACACGGGTCCACCCCAGGTTCTACAACTCCCTGAGGGGCCTGGCCCCGCTTGCAGGGGCCCCCTCTCCCCTCAGACGCAGCCAGGAGCTGGGGGGAATTGGGGAGGTGTCTGACACCTGTTGGTGGGGACCGCCAGGAGCTGCCACAGGGGGGAGCCGGGCCAGGCCACTTCATGCCCCCAGCCCCCAGGGGCTCAGATTTCCACCCAGCCCTGCGGTTCTAGCACCCGGGCCTCCTGCTGGGTCCCCTGCACCCCACAGGGACCTGGGTCCCCGGGCGGTGGGCGAGGGGCGCTGCCCAGTGATCCCCCAGCCCCCAGCTCCTGCTGCCCCCACCACCAAAGGCACCATCAGGGCCCCATGAGGCCCACCGCCTGTCCCCAGACACCCTGGAGCACGGCCTGGGGCCCCAGAACCGGCCACCACCAGAGGGGACCCTGGAGCCCCCAGGCCAGCTGGCCACCCCCAGAGGAGACCCCGGAGCCCCAGGCCGGCCACCTCCAGAGGGGACCCCGGAGCCCCAGGCCGGCCACCCCCAGAGGGGACCCCGGAGCCCCAGGCCGGCCACCTCCAGAGGAGACCCCGGAGGAGCCCCCAGGCTGGCCGGCCACCCCCAGAGGAGACCCCGGAGCCCCAGGCCGGCCGCCCCCAGAGGAGACCCCGGAGCCCCAAACAACCCCAGGACGACGCCCACCTGGCTGTGGGAATGGGGCTGCGGGGTCCTGGGCTGCGGGGCCGGGGATGTGGGGACCCCGCTCCTCTGGGCTCAGCCCCCCCCCCCCGCCCTGCGGAGACCCCGGAGCCGCCGCGCCCGTCCCCGGCCTCAGTTTACCCATGCGGGAAGGGGCGTCGGCGGCAGATGGTGGCTCCCGCACGCGGCGCGGGCCGGGACCCCGCGCCCCGCACCCCGCACCACGCTCCCAACGGCCGGGGGCCGCGCGCCGCCGCCCCGCCCCGCCGACCCCGCCGACCCCCGGCCCCGCCGACCCCGCCGACCCCGCCCCGCCGACCCCGCCCCGCCGACCCCCGGCCCCGCCGGCCCCCGGCCCCGCCGACCCCGCCGACCCCCGGCCCCGCCGACCCCGCCGACCCCCGGCCCCGCCGACCCCCGGCCCCGCCGACCCCGCCGACCCCGCCGACCCCGCCGACCCCGCCGACCCCCGGCCCCGCCGGCCCCCGGCCCCGCCGACCCCGCCGACCCCGCCGACCCCGCCGACCCCCGGCCCCGCCGACCCCGCCGACCCCGCCGACCCCGCCGACCCCGCCGACCCCCGGCCCCGCCGGCCCCCGGCCCCGCCGACCCCGCCGACCCCGCCGACCCCGCCGACCCCCGGCCCCGCCGACCCCGCCGACCCCGCCGACCCCGCCGACCCCGCCGACCCCCGGCCCCGCCGGCCCCGCCGACCCCGCCGACCCCGCCGACCCCCGGCCCCGCCGACCCCCGGCCCCGCCGACCCCCGGCCCCGCCGACCCCCGGCCCCGCCGACCCCGCCGACCCCGCCGACCCCGCCGACCCCCGGCCCCGCCGACCCCCGGCCCCGCCGACCCCCGGCCCCGCCGACCCCCGGCCCCGCCGACCCCGCCCCGCCGACCCCCGGCCCCGCCGACCCCGCCGACCCCCGGCCCCGCCGGCCCCGCCGACCCCCGGCCCCGCCGACCCCGCCGACCCCCGGCCCCGCCGACCCCACCCCGCCGACCCCGCCGACCCCGCCGACCCCCGGCCCCGCCGGCCCCCGGCCCCGCCGACCCCGCCGACCCCGCCGACCCCCGGCCCCGCCGACCCCGCCGACCCCCGGCCCCGCCGACCCCCGGCCCCGCCGACCCCGCCGACCCCGCCCCGCCGACCCCCGGCCCCGCCCCGCCGACCCCCGGCCCCGCCGACCCCGCCGACCCCCGGCCCCGCCGACCCCGCAGTCTCCCCGCCGACCCCCGGCCCCGCCGACCCCCGGCCCCGCCGACCCCGCCGACCCCGCCCCGCCGACCCCCGGCCCCGCCCCGCCGACCCCCGGCCCCGCCGACCCCGCCGACCCCCGGCCCCGCCGACCCCGCAGTCTCCCCGCCGACCCCCGGCCCCGCCGACCCCGCAGTCTCACCGCCGACCCCCGGCCCCGCCGACCCCGCCGACCCCCGGCCCCGCCGACCCCGCAGTCTCCCCGCCGACCCCCGGCCCCGCCGACCCCGCAGTCTCACCGCCGACCCCGCAGTCTCACCGCCGACCCCGCAGTCTCCCCGCCGACCCCGCAGTCTCACCGCTGGTCCCGCCGCCCCCGCCGCCGCCGTCCCGCCGTCCGGGCCTCGGCCGCCCCGCCCGGCCCCGCCCCGCCGTCCGGGGGAAGCCCGCCCCGCCCGCCCGCACATCTGGGCGGCATCTGCGGGGTCCCCGCCGCCCCTCCGTTACTTTTGGTGGCGCTGAGCTCGAACTCGGGACACAGTCACCGGCTGCCCCGGACCCCGAGCCCCGCCCGGCCCGGGAGAGACGGAGGTCAGAGCGAGAGAGAGAGCCGAGGTCAGAGAGAGAGAGAGAGAGCCGAGGTCAGAGAGAGAGAGAGAGAGAGAGAGAGAGAGAGAGAGCCGAGGTCAGAGCGAGAGAGCCGAGGTCAGAGAGAGAGAGCCGAGGTCAGAGAGAGAGAGCCGAGGTCAGAGAGAGAGAGCCGAGGTCAGAGAGAGAGAGAGCCGAGGTCAGAGAGAGAGAGAGAGAGAGAGAGAGCCGAGGTCAGAGCGAGAGAGAGCCGAGGTCAGAGAGAGAGAGAGAGCCGAGGTCAGAGAGAGAGAGAGCCGAGGTCAGAGAGAGAGAGAGCCGAGGTCAGAGAGAGAGAGAGCCGAGGTCAGAGAGAGAGAGAGAGCCGAGGTCAGAGAGAGAGAGAGCCGAGGTCAGAGAGAGAGAGAGAGAGAGCCGAGGTCAGAGAGAGAGAGAGCCGAGGTCAGAGCGAGAGAGAGAGCCGAGGTCAGAGAGAGAGAGAGCCGAGGTCAGAGAGAGAGAGAGAGAGCCGAGGTCAGAGCGAGAGAGAGAGAGAGAGCCGAGGTCAGAGCGAGAGAGAGAGAGAGAGCCGAGGTCAGAGAGAGAGAGAGAGAGAGAGAGCCGAGGTCAGAGAGAGAGAGAGCCGAGGTCAGAGAGAGAGAGCTGAGGTCAGAGAGAGAGAGAGCCGAGGTCAGAGAGAGAGAGCCGAGGTCAGAGAGAGAGAGAGAGCCGAGGTCAGAGAGAGAGAGAGCCGAGGTCAGAGAGAGAGAGAGAGAGCTGAGGTCAGAGAGAGAGAGAGCCGAGGTCAGAGAGAGAGAGAGAGCCGAGGTCAGAGAGAGAGAGAGCCGAGGTCAGAGAGAGAGAGAGAGAGCCGAGGTCAGAGAGAGAGAGAGCCGAGGTCAGAGAGAGAGAGAGAGCCGAGGTCAGAGAGAGAGAGAGAGCCGAGGTCAGAGAGAGAGAGAGAGAGAGCCGAGGTCAGAGAGAGCCGAGGTCAGAGAGAGCCGAGGTCAGAGAGAGAGAGCCGAGGTCAGAGAGAGAGAGAGAGCCGAGGTCAGAGAGAGAGAGAGCCGAGGTCAGAGAGAGAGAGAGAGAGCCGAGGTCAGAGAGAGAGAGAGAGAGCCGAGGTCAGAGAGAGAGAGCCGAGGTCAGAGAGAGAGAGAGAGAGCCGAGGTCAGAGCGAGAGAGAGCCGAGGTCAGAGAGAGAGAGAGAGAGCCGAGGTCAGAGCGAGAGAGCCGAGGTCAGAGAGAGAGAGAGAGAGAGAGAGCCGAGGTCAGAGAGAGAGAGAGCCGAGGTCAGAGAGAGAGAGCTGAGGTCAGAGAGAGAGAGAGAGAGAGAGAGCCGAGGTCAGAGAGAGAGAGCTGAGGTCAGAGAGAGAGAGAGAGAGAGAGAGCCGAGGTCAGAGAGAGAGAGAGAGAGCCGAGGTCAGAGAGAGAGAGAGCCGAGGTCAGAGAGAGAGAGCCGAGGTCAGAGAGAGAGAGAGAGAGCCGAGGTCAGAGCAGAGCTGGAGGTCAGAGAGAGAGAGACAGAAAGAGAGAGCCGAGGTCAGAGAGCGCCAGAGGCCACCCAGCCTAGCTACCCAGGAGGCCGAGATCCGAGGCTCCCGCTTGGAGCAGCCCAGGCAGGAAGGCCTGAGACTCAGCACCACTTACCCAGCAAAAAGCCAGACGTGGAGCTGTGGTTCAAGTGGTATCGTGACAACCTTGAGTGGAAGAAGAGTGAGCATGATGAGGCCCTGAGTTCAAGTCCCTGTATCAGTATACATGTGCACACACACACACACACACACCAATGGTGAGAGGAAAAGCAAAGGCTTGGAAGGCCGAGTCCAGGAAGAAAGAGTTGGAAGGGCGGGGCTGGCAGCCCCAGATACTCAGGAGGCTGAGATCTGAGGATGGTGGTTCAAAGCCCCGGCAGGAAAGTCTATGAGACTCTTATCTCCCAAAGCTGGAAGTGGAGCTGTGGCTCAAGTGGTAGAGCGCTAGCCTGGAGCCAAAGCAGCTCAGAGACATCACCCAGGCCCTGAGTCCAAGCCCCAGGACTGGAGAAAAAAAAAAGAATTCAAAGGGCTCACCTAGTAAGCAGGAGGCTATGAGTGCATACCCCAGGACCACAAATCATCACTTAAAATCCGGGTGGGCCTAGGAAGCTGCCAAAGGTGTGGCACAAGCTAAGAACGGCAGAAGCTCCGGCCCCTGCAGAGCCCAGCAAGGCCGAGCAAGGCGCCTCCCCCCCCCCCCCCCCCCCCCCGTTGGTTCACAACAGACACAGTCCAGGAAGAACGAATGTGGCAATGCTTCTCCCACAGAACCACACTCCCCGGTGACTTCCAGAAGCTTGTTCCGCAAAGCACTCGTGCATGAGTGACCCGGGACTCAGACACGGAAGGCTTTGGCGCACTAGTGCTTATGGCTGGGAATAACTCACACATCCACTCGGAAGAGAAATCATCTAGTATTTGCTCATTTGGTAAGGGAATGTTAGGGATTAAAAAAATAACAACACTCTTTATGGAACCATCTCTAGGAGAGGCCATTCGGTAATAAAAGCAGGCTACAAGAGCCATGTTCAGGTACTTAATCTTGGTGGGGGTTTGTTTTTTGCTGTTGCCAGTTGTGGGGCTTGAATTCAGGGCCTCCGCACTGTCCCCGAGCTTTGTTTTTTGTTCGAGGCTAACGCTGTATCACCTTGAGCCCCAGCTTCACTTCCAGTTTGGGGGTGGTTCATTGGAGAAGAGTCTCACAGACTTTCCTGCCCAGACTGGCTTTGAACTTGGAGCCTCGGATCTCAGCCTCCTGAGCAACCAGGATTACAGGCATGAGCCCCCAGCGCCTCGCCTCACTTTGTATTCTTAAAAGGCTCATGTAGCCTGTGCTGGGGGCTCACGCCTGTCTGCGGCCGGCTTGCTCCCATGGACCCAACACACAGCACACCTGTAGGTCAGCCACGCAGGTGTCCCATGCTGGGCACCCATGTGCGGACTGCGTCCTGTCTCCTGTCAAGCACGCTAGCCTCCCAGAAGGCCCAGGTCTACCTCCTCTGTCTAGCTCAGCATTGCACTTCCAATTCCTGCCTGGGGGGTCGGGGACCCCCGTCTATGTGTCTGTCAGCCCCCGATGAACATAGGGTCTGTCTGCATCTTCCGTCCATCGTTCTGGAACTCCTCACTCTGGGGGTTGTGGATTCTCAGTTTTTCCTTAACACTAGCCCTAGACCAACAGCAGCAGCAGCACATGCAGAAGCCGGGGCTGTGGATAATGGAAGATGAGACCTGGCCGTCTCTGGCAGCATGTTAGTGCTTTGAAGGCTGGGATAGGTGTTTTTGGCTGTTTAGGGGCGCTGAGCCCCTGTGAACTTTGAGAAGAGGATCAGATTTGTTTTTGGAAGAACCCCTGGGGACAAGCAGAGCAAGGGCTCAGCAGGAAGGTAGCAACCTGGGGGCTTTTGGAGGTCTGGAGTGCTTAGCAGACAGGCCTGGGGCTGGGGGGGGGGCGGGAGGATTGGGGGGGACCAGCTCAGCACTTATGAGATCTGTTTTTTTGTTTGTTTTTTCTTTGCAAAAATAATTTCCCATTGCTACAGCTTTCAAGAATTCAGCTTGGATTTTATTATAAAATTGATTAAAAACACATTTTTTGGGGGGGAGGGAACAAAAAAGGAGGGGTGAAAATCACCACAAGGAGCTGCTTTTACAGGAAACTTTCTTGGAGTCAGGAAGTGGGAAGGGGACTGTGTGAGGGACCGTGTGGGCTGGACCTGGCGGGCTGGGGGCAGCGGGGCGCTCTGGGGCTCTCTGGGCACCCTGTCCCCACGGCGGACAGCTGCGGTCACCTCCAGAGTCTGACAGGGCACTGGGGCCGGGCCGTTCAGGACCCTGGCCCAGCCCCCTGGCGCTGCTTTGAGAGTTCAGCCAGGAAATTGGCCCAGTGCTCAGCCACAAAGCCACATCTCTGCCTCGGCCGGGCGTGGCGTACAATCCCCTCAGCCCCAGTGGAGGGCAGGTCTACGGGGTCCCCGGAAGACATTGGTGTGGAGATGGTGGGAAGTATCAGCACCTTCACGAGGATGCCAGGGCCTGGGGGGGGGGGGGGAGCTCGGGCCTGGGGCGTCAGGTGACTGGCTGAAGTCACAGGGCGGGCGGCCTGACCTCACACCCGTCCTGGCCCAGGTCCCCGGCTGTCCTCGGCAGTGATCTGCAATCTGTGGGATGATCTCAGCCCCTCCTGGCCACAGCTGGGTGTGTGTGTGGGGACAATGGAGGGACGCCAGCCCTGGCCACCACCTCACACCCACGTGTCTCCGCTTGAAACCATGGGTCATCTTTGAGCTCAGAGCTGGGCTCGTGCTGGGCGGTGAAGCTGCCCTGCTAGTTCCTTGTTGGTCCTGAGACTGTGACCCATCTCCCCAGGGTGTCAGCGAGCGAGTTCCCAGACGGGAGGCATGCAGGACTGGCTGGCTCCAGGGGTCACTGGGGGACTAGGAGGGTCAGGAGGTTGTTGGGAGAGAATTCATAGCTACAAGGTAAAGGAGTTGAGAATTGGGGTCCTACAACCCTTCCTCCCCTTCTCAGGTGAGGAACTGCCCTCCCCCCCAGCCACCCATGCCTCCAGGGACACTGAGGACACCATGTTCCCCTTTTCTGGGCAGGGCCAGGCTGACCTGACCCGGCCTGTCCCGAAACCACCCTGAAGGCCAGGCCTGTCCCGAAACCACCTGGAGGCCCATTAGTCACTTTCTAGTCCTGCGGCCTGATACCTGAGCTAATCAGCTCCGGGAGGAAGTGTTGGTCTTGGCTCAAGGCTCTCTGGGGTTTCTGTTCCCAGCGCCACAGAGGGCGTGGAGCCCGGCCTCACCTGGGCCTCATCCGTACCCTCTCTTCCTCTTCTTGCTTCCCCTTTTAGTCTCATGGGATGGTGTCCCCATTGTCTTCCCCCCCATATTCAGGGAGAGTACTCTCTTTGTTCACACACACACACACCTAGCAACAGGCTTTACCCACCGCCCCGGCTTCTCAGTTCAATCCAGTTGCCAGGAAAGCTTGAGCCACGCGGTCCACAGGTGTTCACACCTGTGATTCCAGCCACTCCAGCCACGCTGAGACTCAGTCACCACCAGAAGCCAGCCAGGGCAAGAAAGTCCTCATGACTCCAGGCGCTAAATAACCAGCAAAGAAGCAGGACTGGAGGCATGGCTCAAGTGCTAAGAGCAGTGTGAGTTCAAGCCCCCATGCCAGCGTGAGTTCTACCACGCAGGCCACGCTTTTCCCCAGAAAGCCTCAGATGGGGCCCCCCTCCACCTTCTGAATGCTTCCCCTTCTGGCTTTTTTTTTTTTTTTGTAGTTAACTGAAGTCTCATGGACTTTCCTCCCAGCCTGGCTTCAACCCATGATCCTCAGATCTCAGCCTCCCGAGTAGCTCAAGGGGACAGGCGTGCACTGGGGCTCCCCTCAGGGCAGGGGACCGGTGCGGGAAGGCAGGCTGTAATGGCCAGCTGGGGAGGCCCACGGTGACTGAGGAGGGGAAGGGCAAGGAGGGAGAGGGACAGAGGTTCTTAGTTCTCCTGCATGGAAGCCCTGTCCCCAAGCCTCTGCAGGTCTAGAAGTTTCTCCCCCGGCCGCAGTCCTGTGCGTCCTCCCTGGCCATGCCCTGGGCCGTCTTGGGGGTGGGCACATACTCCCTCTCTGTAGTGGCCTTGCTCCCTTCTGTCCTCCCCCACCCTCTGCGGGCCACACCCGGCCCTCCCTCCCTCCCTCCCTCCCTCGATGCAGAGCACCGGCCTGGACCGTGCGGCCAGTGCCCGCCAGGGGCTGGGCTTAGGCAGCAGAGTGGACAGCATGCGCTGGTCAGGACGTGGAGCCGAGGGGTCAGTGCTGAGGCCGGGCCCCAAGGTCAGGTGCATGGAGCGCCACGTTGAGGAAAGCCCCCGTTTTGATAACGACGTGGGAACTTGCTTCTTTAGCCTTTGACTTGGACCCCGGCTGCCGTAGCCAGGGCTGGGGCGGCTGGGGGGGGGGGGGGGCTTTAGCTGAAGTCTCTGGTTTTCTTACAGTTAGAACTAACGGAACGAGTTTCCTTTTTGAAGCGAAAAAGGGAAGCAGGAAAGGCCTGGCCGCTGCGGGGCCGTTTCCCCGCCTGTCTCTTCTGCGGGCGGTGGTGCAATTCTGCTGAGGGTGAGGGTGAACCGGGGCTGGCCATCCACCGGCCTCGGGGTGCAGGGCGCGCCCGGCCCCCTCAGAAAGCAGGCTGCCTTCTGTGCAGCTTGTGGGGTGCTCAGGGCTTGGAAACGAGAGGACCTGTGGGGAGATCAACCTTGGGAGAGGCCGTGTTGGGCAGGGGGGCGGAAGAAGCTGGGCTCGGCCACGCAAGAAGTGCGTTTCCTTCCTTTATTCCCATTTTACCATCTTGGGGCGAAGGGACGTGGGCGTGGGGAGACTCGAGAGAGGGGCCCAGTCCGCTCACCTGCGCCAGCTCGTCCAGGCCCATTCGGGAGGCTGCCTCTCCCACAGCGGACGCGGCACGGGCCCGCCCCACCGTGTCTGCAGGACTCGGAAGCCCAGGAGCTGAGGAAGGTTCTAGTCAGACACTTGCTTGCACTGGAGGCTCTGCCCCCCCCCCACAGTCCCTGTCCTGCAGCAGCTGGGGACTACCACAGGGGCCGTGGGGTGCGGGGAGGCAGGGCGGGGGTGGGGTGCTCCCCGTTCTCCCGCGGTGCCCGCCTCTGGCTCCAGGTAGAGGCGCTCTGCGGCTGAGGAACTGTGCGGCTCACACGAACTGGGACAGGTTGGGGACTTTGATGTTGAGGTCACCGAGGTTGATGTTGCGCGGGATCTCGGGCAGGTTGATGTTCTTCACTGCGGACACGGCGCGGGCCGGGGCTGCGGACAGACCGCCCTGGGGAGACAGAGGGACAGCCTCAGCGGCTTCCCCCTCCTTCCCCCCCCCACGCTCTGTCTCTGTCTCTCTCTTCCCTCTCTTTGCCAGCCCTGGGACTTGAACCCAGGGCCTGGGTACTGCCTCTGGGCTTCTTTTTTACTCAAGGCTAGCTCTCTATCACTTAAGCCACAACCCCACTTCCGGCTTTTTTCCGGTTAATTAGAAATAAGAGTCTCACAGATCTCAGCCTCCTGGGTGGCTAGGATTACAGGTGTGAGCCGCCAGCCCCCGACGCTATTCTTTTTATTCTTTTTTTTTTTTTTTTTTGGGGGGGGGTCCGGTTGTGGGGTCTGAACTCTGGGTCTGGGCACTGTCCCTCAGCTCTTCAGCTCAAGGCTAGCGCTCTACCACTTGAGCCACAGTGCCACTTCCGGCTTTTTTCTTTTTTTTGCTTATGTGGTGCTGAGGAGTCGAACCCAGGGCCTCATGCATGCAAGGCAAGCGCTCTACCACTGAGCCACCTTCCCAGCCCCCTGACGCTATTCTTTAAACACCAAATAGATGGGAGATGTAGAAAACCTTTGAATTGAGCGCACACAAGAGAGGCTTATATTCAGCAGACGTAATCAATGGAAGGAGTTTAGTTCATGGGGACCGAGAGCCTGCGCCTCCCTGCCCTGGCTGCTCAAAGGTGGGCTGTAGCTACACAGCGCCTTACGCCCTGGCCCTGGCACGCTCTGGACGCCGCTACACTGTGCTCTGAGTCGCAGGAATGGCGGCGGCCGGGCCATGCTGGCTGCTCAGGAGGCTGACTGGGATCTGAACCCGGCAGGCAGGGAAGTCCCCGAGACTCATTTCCCATTAACCACAAAAAGCTGGAAGTGGAGCTGTGGCTCAAGTGGCAGAGCGCTAGCCTGGAACACAAAAACTCAGGGACAGCACCCAAGCCCTGCATTCAAGCTCCAGGACAGACAGACAAGACAGACAGACAGACAGACAGATAGACATACACACACACACACACACACACACACAATCACAGGTGCTTTCCTAGTTGTAGAACACAACAAAACCTTCCTGGAGAAGCTGTGTCTCTGACGAGTGCGGTCATGGAGACTAGCTGGGCAGCTGCTGGGCAGCCCCACCGTGAGCTAGGAGAGGGGAGCCTGGCGACAAAACCGCAGGAGAGAGACACTGCCAGGCTCACCCATGCGGCTCACCCCAACGTGCAGAGAGGAGAGCTGACCAGGGCTCCCGAGGCCCTTCCCACAGCAGTGGGCCTTGGGCTCTTCCGCTTTCCAGACCCTCCTCTCTGACTCACGTTCCTGGAAATGTCCCAGGCTGCACTGCTCAGAGCACTGCGCGCCCACCAGGGCAGAGGCCTGGCCAGGCTTCGTGCAGGGAACAGACAGTCCCCAAGAACAATGTCTGGCTTCAGAAGATCAGCTTCCATGGCACCAAGTGTGTAGTGTGTGTGTGTCTGTGTGTGTCTGTGTGTGTTTGTGTATATGTGTGTGTGTATGTGTGCATGCGCTCCCATGCTGGGGCTTGAACTTGGGGCTTGGGTGCTGTGCTGTCCCTTTTCTGCTGAAAGTTGGCACTCAACCATTTGAGCCACTTCTGGCTTTTTGGTTAACTGGAGATGAGTCTCGCAGACTTTCCTGCCTGGGCTGGCTTTGAACCATGATCCTCAGATCTCAGCCTCTCAAGTGATACGAGGTGTGAGCCACCAGCACCTGGCTTATTCTATTTCTGCACAGGTTAGGGTTCATCTCAAGGGAAGAGGGGGCACACGTGGCAAATGAACTGGCATGGTACTTTCTTCCTTTTTTTTTTTTTTTGTCAGTCCTGGGGCCTGAACTCTGGGCCTGGGCACTGTCCCTCAGCTCTTCAGCTCAAGGCTAGCGCTCTACCACTTGAGTCACAGCGCCACTTCCGGTTTTTTCCACTTATGTGGTGCTAAGGAATCGAACCCAGGGCTTCATGCATGCAAGGCAAGCACTCTACCACTGAGCCACCTTCCCAGCCCCTGGCATGGTACTTTCAAACCCTGATTCCCAACTCTGCTGCAGCTTTTCACAAGGCCAACTGAACACGAGGAAGCCTAGGACTCTGGGGCTGAAAGACATCACAATAAATGGCTCAAAGAACACACAAACTAGGGGAATGTGAGAAGGGAATTCTGGGTCCCTGGGGGAACATGCGCCTTGGAGAAGGAATTCTCAATAATAAATGGGCCATAACTAGGGTGAGCACTGGCGGCTCTGGGATCTGAGAACCCCATTTGAGGCCGGCCCATGTAGAACAGTCTTTGAGCTGGGTGCTGGTGGCTCATGCCTGTCATCCTAGCTACTTACTCAGGAGGATGCATAGATCTGAGGATTGTGATTCAAACCAGCCCAGGCAGGAAAGTCCATGAGACTCTTATCTCCAATAAACCACCAGAAAACTGGAAGTAGTGTCGTGGCTCCAAGTAAAACAGCGCTAGCCATGAGCAAGAAAGCTGAGTGATAGCATGAAGTCCTGAGTTCAAGCCCACTACTTACTGGCAGGCAGGCACGCACACACACGTGTGTAAGCATGCACGCACGCACACACATGTACATGCGCATACACACAAATAATAACCAAAATCCAGAAGCAGGTTGCTCCTCTGTCAGAGCCTTTCTGTTCATACGTCGCCTTCAAAGCCTAAGGTTCCATGCCTCCTTGTCCTCCTCCTTTTCAGACAGCCTTCCGACTGGTCCGCCCCACGGAATCGGGGAAGGAGGAGGCGCAGAGGGCATTTCCAAGCCCCCCTCCCACAGGAGTACATGTGCACACTCACCCAGGTATGGCGAGGATGCGGCTGCTCACTCACCTCCGACTTCTCCAGCCTGCTCTGAGCGTCTATCTGAGCCACGATCTCATTCATGTTGGTCTCCAGCACCATCCCGCCCATCACCACCTCCTGGAGGATGTAGTGCACCTGGGGGAAAGCAGACAGGGCGGGCGGGAGCTCTGCAGGCGCCTTCCTGTGGCTCGGTGGTCACGCGCGGGCCTGGGGTCCAGGCTCCTGCTGTCCTGCTGTGACACCAGGGCCCTGCCCGGTTCCCAGCATGAGGCCTGGCTCCAGTCCCCGATTCTCACACATCCAGGCACGAAGCCCCCCCCGCCCCCCCCCCCCACCCCATCCTAAGCATGCCCAGCATGGAAAGCCTCTCTCCAGCAGTGCCAGAGGAGTTGGAGAACAGAGGCTGAGGTCCGGTCCAGGGCTGTTTAAGCCGAGTTGTTTCAGGCCCTGGCGCAGGGAGGGGGTGGGACAGGGACCAGCGCTCCTTCACAGGAGGACTGAGCCTAAGACAGGACCAGGACGACCACAGAATGCTGCACCGAGTCTCACCACAGAACGCTGCACCGAGTCTCACCACAGAATGCTGCACCGAGTCTCACCACAGAACGCTGCACCGAGTCTCACCACAGAACGCTGCACCGAGTCTCACCACAGAATGCTGCACCGAGTCTCACCACAGAACGCTGCACCGAGTCTCACCAAAGGGGCAGGACGGGGAAGGGAAAGGGAGGGACACAGAGGCTGGGCCTGCTCTCCCCACGGCCAGCGCTCTACCACTTGAGCTACAGCGTCACTTCTGGTTTTCTGGTGGTTTATTGGAGAGGATTCTCATGGACTTTCCTGCCTAGGCTGGCTTTGAACCTCGATCCTCAGATCTCACCCTCCTGAGTAGCTAGGATGACAGGCGTGAGCCACCCGCACCCAGCCAAAACATTTTTTTAAACTTCATTTTAAAAACAACTTTTGTGCTGGTACACAGAGACCTGAAACATCACACACCCGCTCTGGTAGGCACAGCCCCCCCTAGGGGAAGCCAGCGGACGAGCAGCAGCAGCCCGGGCAGTCTCCTGAGCAGGGCGTGGTTCTCGGGGTGCAGATGGAGGGGCCTGAGCCTGCTGCAGGCTGTGCAGCCCAGAATCGAAACCGAACCCATGGCCTTGCACGACACCTGCACCCAGAGATACAGTCAGAGTGCAAAGGGCTCTGCGGAAGAACAGGAAGAGACGGATGACTGGACAGACAGATGGACAGACCTAGAGGGCACAGATGGAGATCGAGATAAATACCAAAGGAATTGACAACCCAGGGAACAAATCTGAGCCCTGAGCCCTGTGGACAGAACCCCAAATGACAGGGGTCAAAGCAAGTGAAGAGCAGAGATCTCCCAGGACCCCAAACGCGGCGCTACGTGCACCGGGCAATGGGAAAGCTCTTGGCTACCCACGACGCACTGAGACAAAGACCTTCAAAGTCTACTTCCAGGGTCTGAACAAAAGTGCTATTGATTCCTTCATTCCTGGCAAATCCAGCCATCATCTGATCTGGAAATAATCACAACCAACAAGAGTCTCACCTCAACACAAGGATTAGGACAGCTCAAGACACCGAGAGACCAACAGGGGAGAAAGGAAAATGCCAAAGAGTGCAGTGAAATGTGAGGAACGCTGCGTCCCAGGTCCACACCCATGAAACGGTGAGCGAGAGCACATGTTACAGCTCTTCATACTCCAGGTCTTCTCCTGACACCCTTTAAAACAGTCAACAGTGAGAATTTCAGGCCAGGGCGCCTGTGGCTCACGCCTGTCATTCTAGCTACTCAGGAGGCTGAGATCTGAATGATCACGGTTCAAAGCCAGCCCGGGCAGGAAAGTTCTGTGAGACTCTTACCTTCCATTAACCACCAGAAAAACCAGGAATGGCGCTGTGGCTCAAATGGTAAAGTGCCAGCCTGCAGCGAAAAGACAACTAAGAGTACAAGGTCCCAACTTCAAGCCCCAGTGCCATCCATTCTCCCAAATCCAGTCAAATGTGGATTCCTGACCCCCTATGAAGCCTCTCCACTGTCCTTGCCCAAGCCTCTGTGTCCCCTGCAGTTTTTCGTTTCTGTTGCTGGAGGCACTGGAGTTGAACTCAGGGCCTGGAGCTTGCTAAGTGGGTTCTCTACCACGTGAGTCGCGCACCGGTCCCTTTTTGCATCGGTCACTTTCAAGACAGGCTCGTGTTATGCCCAGGCCAGCCTGGACTGCAATCCTTGTGCCCTGTGTGCTGGGATGGTAGGCACACACCAGTATACCCAGGCGCTGGCTGAAATGCTGACTCAAACTGTGACCGAAGTGGCCTCAAGCAGTAAACCTCAATCTCTGCCTCCCAGGTGGCCTGGGACACCACACCTAGCTTCAGGTGCTGTGTGGTTTTTTTTTTCACTGAATCATCATGTCCTCCTCACTCTGAAGGACCTTGTTTCTCTAACCAGATCTACCTTGTACCCAATTTGACCTTGCCATAACATTGTGTGAGTAAAGCTACCTCTTCAATGCTGGGCATACCTGTGCATACCTACAATCTCCGCCCTCAGGAGGCTGAGACAGGTGGATCAAGAGTTCGAGGCCAACCTGGCCTATCAATGAAACCCTGTTTTGAAAGGCAACCCACAAGGGAAAGCTATCTGTTTGAGACCTTGCTCATCCTCACCCCCGCAGGCTGTATGAATGTCCCAACCAGGACAGAAACCCAGAAGCCAGCGGGCAGGCCTCCTGGGGGCCGGCCTGCTCCCAAAGGACACAGGAAGACACATGTGCCTGTGCTAAGGACACGGCGGAGCCTGGGGACCATGGTCCCCTGGAGGGCGGGCCTCCCCGATGCAGCGCATCGAATATTTAAGCTGAAACCTTTTAGTGCACTTTCTACACACACAGTAAGACTCTTGGGTTAACAGCTCACAAAAGCCAACGTAACCCATGGAGATGCAGCCCTGAGGACATGGAGTGAGAGCGAGCCCCTAGGTCACGCAGGGCATGGGACACAGCCAGCCGGGCACAGTGAGCAGCGCTGGTCCGGGGAAGTGGTGGGTGGAGGCGGCAGGCCGGGCAGCCGCAACTCTCCACACCATGCCCCGCACCTACACTACCTGCACTAACCCAGGGCAGGAGAGCAGCAGCACTCTGCACGCAATTTTCTTTACTCAAACCTGTAATCTTTTTGTTTTGTCGGTTTTGGGGCCTGAACTCTGGGCCTGGGCGCTGTCCCTCAGCTCTTCAGCTCAAGGCGAGCACTCTACCACTTGAGCCACAGCGCAACTTCCGGCTTTTTCTGCTTATGTGGTGCTGAGGCATCAAACCCAGGACCTCATGCATGCAAGGCAAGCGCTCTACCACTGAGCCACCTTCCCAGCCCCTCAAACCTGTAATCTTAACTACTATGGAGGCAGAGATGGAGAATGACGGTTCAAGGCCATGAAACTCCATCTCGAGTCATGGCTAAAGTCACATGCCTACACTGTGTCAGCACATAAAAGTAACGTGTGAGGTTCAAAGCATCTCATCTTCAACAAAAGAATATGACTGTAGTAGGAACTGTTCTCAGGTATGCTAACATCAGAGGCTATGTGGAGTAGGAAGAAGAACTGAAGGTAAGATGTAGACCTGGGCCAGGTGCAGTGGCCACTCCTGTAATCCTAGCTACTCAGGAGGCTGAGATCTGAGGATCAAGGTTCAAAGTGAACCTGGACGGAAAAATCCATGACTCTCTATCTCCAATTAGCTACCAAAAGGGCTGGGAAGGTGGCTCAGTGGTAGAGTGCTTGCCTTGCATGCCTGAGGCCCTGGGTTCGATTCCTCAGCACCATATAGCAAAAACAAAAAAAAAGCCGGAAGTGGCGTTGTGGCTCAAGTGGTAGAGCGCTATCCTTGAGCTGAAGAGCTGAGGGACAGCGACCAGGCCCAGAGTTCAAGCCCCATGACCAGACCCAAAAACAACAACAAAAAAAAAACAATTAACTACCAAAAAAGCCAAAAGCAGCTCAAGTGGTAGAGCACTAGTCTTGAACAAAAAAAGCTCAGAGACTGCACCAAAGCCAGGAGCTCAAGGAACAGCGCGCGCGCACGCACACACACACACACACACACACACACACACACACACACACACTCACACTGATGGACCCTGTCCTCAAAGCTCTCCAAAGCAAAGAAGATAAAAACAGCAAAGAATTGACTGCAGTAAGAGAAAGACGAGGGAGATAAGAACCAGGACCAAAGTACAGGCACCGTCAGCTCAGGGAGGGAGCCCCTGGCACAGGGAGTGGTAAACCATCCGCAATGCCATTACCCTTCCAGCTCCGAGATCCCTCTTCTGTAATACAAGTCTGGTCCTCCACGGCAGAGGTAAACTACCTCGAGAGAGGGGATGAAGGGAGAAGCTCAAGGCAGGGCATCAGCAAAAGCCCAGCTGCCTGGGGAGTAACCAGCAGCTCCGGAGAAGCAGGGCTCCAGCCCCGCCGGCCACGACCAGCTGCCTCCTTCCGGGTGGCAGGGCGGCTATCCAGGACTCCTAGAGGAAATATTTAAGGCCTAGGCACTGAGAGAGTGGCCGATCCGAGACTCCCACGAAAAACAGTGGAGAGCAGGAAGCATGACTCCAGTGGTAGAGCACTTGCTTAGCGGGTCTGAGTTCAAACCCCAGTAACACACACACACACACACACACACACACACACACACTAAGGATGGCATGGCATTTACTGGGATATACTGATATCTCTATTGTCTTCTGACAGACTTTAGATTTACGTAAAAGAACAAAAAGCCCACTTTCTATTAACAAGATACAACTGAATTCACAATTATATTACATGAGGACAAGAATAAGGCTGAAATGTCCTGAGAAGAAAGTCACCTGCCAGGGCTGGGATGTGTCTCAGCGGTAGAGCGCTTGCCTAGTATGCATGAAGCGCTGGGTTCGATTCCTCAGTACCACATACCTAGAAAAAGCCAGAAGTGGCGCTGTGGCTCAAGTGGTAGACTGCTAGCCTTGAGCAAAAGACGCTCAGGGACAGTGTCCAAGCCCTAAGTTCAAGAACCAGGACTGGCACGAAAAAAAAAAAGAAAGAAAAGAAAAGAAAAGAAAAGAGGGGGGTGGAGGAGGGAAGAGAGAAAGTCACCTGCCAGAAAACACCTTTGGACACTGTAAAGGTGAGCAGGGTAGATTCTGACATATGGCATTATCACTTTTCAAAAGCTCCAAGAGATACAGTCATTTCCCAATGCCACATCAACAGCAGAAAAAATAAACAGTTCCATAAATGGTGCAAGAAATGTGCAGTGGCAGCAAAGTGCTTTATGGAACTGACTTAAAGATAAGTGCACGAGATGGAGCCAGAGTTGATGACCTTTATCTCCCTGGGAAAGGCATGGCAGGGCTGGAGCAACCTCCTCCCAGATGCCCACCGGGCAGGGCTGGAACGGGGAAAATGAACACAGAAAGGGCTTCCATCCATGCTGACCTTCATGTTGAAAACACTCGCCTCCAAGAGGAATATCCACAAGAAACTTACCACCATGGGATGGAAAGCTCCCTCTGAAATCAGGAACAAGACCTGACACCTATGACTGCAACTGGAGAGCCTCATCAGCAGAGTATGACAAGAAGGAAGGAAGGAAGGGAGGAAGGGAGGGAGGGAGGGAGGGAGGGTGAGCCCATGGGCTGGAAAGAAACTTACACAATAACTCATCTACATAAAATATCAGAATTAGTAAGAATTTAACGCAGGCTTTTGTCTCAATATCAACATATAAAGTGGTTTTTTTTTTTTTTTTGGGTCCGGTCGTGGGGCCTGAACTCTGGGCCTAGGCGCTGTCCCTCAGCTCTTCAGCTCAAGGCTAGCGCTCTACCACTTGAGCCACAGTGCCACTTCCGGCTTTTTTCTTATGTGGTGCTGAGGAATCGAACCCAGGGCCTCGAGCATGCAAGGCAAGTGCTCTACCACTGAGCCACCTTCCCAGCACAAAGTGGTCTTCTTTTATCCTTTTTTTTTTTTTTTTTTGGGTTCAGTCGTGGGGCCTGAACTCTGGGCCTGGGCGCTGTCCCTCAGCTCTTCAGCTCAAGGCTAGCGTTCTACCACTTGAGCCACAGCGCCACTTCCAGCTTTTTTCTTTTTGCTTATGTGGTGCTGAGGAATCGAACCCAGGGCCTCATGCATGCAAGGCAAGCGCTCTACCACTGAGCCACCTCCTCAGCCCTTTTATCCTTTTTTTTTTTATTATGGCTTGGACTGGAGTGTGAATGTTAGGGCCTCTTGCTTGCTAAGCTGGTTCTCTTACCATTTGAGCCACGCTCCAGCCTGGCTTTTTACTGGTATTTTGGGGGCAGTATTATGGGCTTTTCTGCCCAGGCTGGTCTTGAACTGCACACCCTCTAAATCCTCCAAGAGGATGGAGACCCTTCTGCTCCCACTAGTAGTATGGTGTGAACTCCTGGTGCTTGACTCTTATAAAGTGATGTCTTATCTATAGCAACAATAAATTAAAACTGAGTATTCTAAATGCCATATGCATACAAAAGTGGTATCTACAGCTGGATACCATGACTCATGCTTGTAATCCTAGCTGTTTTGGAGGCTATCTTTTTTTTTTTTTTTTGGGGTCTGGTTGTGGGGCCTGAACTCTGGGCCTGGGCGCTGTCCCTCTAGCGCTCTACCACTTGAGCCACAGCACCACTTCCGGCTTTTTTCTTTTTGCTTATGTGGTGCTGAGGAATTGAACCCAGAGCCTCATGCATGCAAAGCAAACTCTACCACTGAGCCACCTTCCCAGCCCCTTGGAGGTTGAGATCTGAGGACTGAAGTCTGAAGCCAAGCAAGACAGACAAAGTTGAGAGACTCTTATCTGTAATAAATCTGCAAAAAGCTAGAAGTGAGGTGTGGCCCAAGTGGTAGAGCCTCAGCCTTGAATGAAAAAGCCAAATGAGTGAAAGGCCACCGGGCGCCGGCGGCTCACGCCTGTCATCTTAGCTACTCAGGGGGCTGAGGTCTGAGGATCACAGTTCAAAGCCAGCCTGGGCCGGGAAGGGTGAGAGACCCTTATCTCCAACGAACCACCAGAAAACTGGAAGTGGTGCTGTGGCTCAAGTGGTAGAGCACTCGCCTTAAGCTGAAGAGCCCAGAGTTCAAGCCCTACAACCGACAAAAAAAAAAGAAAAGGAATCAAATAAAATGAGAAGACGCTGGAAACACTAGGAACAGCGCATCCACATGCACTCTGATGCTGGCCTGGTGAGAAACAAGCTAGCAGGGAATCGGGGCGTGGAGGCGCTGCCTCCGGCGTGGACCACGCAGGCCGGCATGGGGACAGCGTCGCTGGCGGCCTCCTGTGGTGAGCACCCAGCCCAGGCCGAGCTCACACAAGCACACAGCTGTGAGCGTTTCCTCGGGGAACGGACACATGCCCTGGTCTCCACATTGCTCTGAGGAACGGCGTCAAAGCCGAGTTAGGGTTTTTCTAATGTGTCATTCCACTGGCGTAGGCCTGGCTAGCTCCCTTCATAATCAACATGACAGCTGCGTGCATCTCACGCGTGGCCGTCTACTGCCTCAGTGTCACCACTGCCCCAGGCCAAGGAGTCTGCCTGAGAGGAAGGGACACGGGACACAGGCCCCGTCAGGGTCCCATGCGTGCTAAAGGGTGGGAGATCGTTGAAATAAAAGCCTCTCAAAACTATGAAGCATACTAAACAGAACAAGTTCAGGCTGGAAGCACGGCTCAGAGGTACTGTGCTCATCCGGTGGGTGAGGTTCAATCCTCAACACTGCAAAGGGAATTTGAATACTAGAACGAGAGAGAGTAAAGCATCCAAAGAAAGAACTCGGGGGGCTGGGAAGGTGGCTCAGTGGTATAGTGCTTGCCTAGCATTCATGAGGCCCTGGGTTGGATTCCTCAGCACCACATAAGCAGAAAAAGCCATAAGTGGTGCTGTGGCTCAAGGGGTAGCGTGCTCTCTTTGAGCTGAAGAGCTGAGGGACGGTGCCCAGGCCCAGAGTTCAAGCCGCATGACAAAAAAAAAAAAAAGAACTCGGAGGCTCAGGGGCGGTAGCCGTGCCCTCGGCTTACAGCCCCTGGCAGCCCCAGCGGGGAGGGGAACATACCTTGTCCATATGGAAGATCAAGTCCAACTCACACACATTTTCAAAACACTTATCCAGAGTCTCCACAAAAACCTAGACAGGAGGAGACAGGAGGAGACATCAGCACATGTGACAGTAAGAGTCCCCGGTCTCATGCCTGGACACAGCGTCCATCTTGGAGGCTGGGGTGGGACACTGCCTGGCACCGGGGTCTCAGACGAGGCAAGGCCAGGGGCCAGTCACCACACTCCGCACCGACCATCACTCCCGGCCCCACCCCGCCTGCCGCCATCAGTCACCCATCCTCCCACCGCCCCAAATTCACCTAAGGCAGGAAAAGCTTGTGTTCGTGGTGGCAATACAACCAGCACGCTCACACAGCCCCCTTCCCTCCATGAGATGCGAATCTCCATAAAGTAACTGGGCAACAACTACTTCTACGAACGCCAGTCCTTTCCTCCGGCCTCAATGGAACGTGCGTACAGAACACATTTCCATTACTATCAACAGCGTAGTCTGCTGATTTCAGTGGACTTCAACTTCAAGACATCTCACCGTGAACCAGCTTAACTTCTGCCTCCCACATAGGTACACCTTAACTTTTTTTTTTTCCAGTCCTGAGGATTGAACTCAGGGCCTGGATACTGTCCCTGAGTTTTTGTGCTCAAAGCTAATGCTCTATCACTTGAGTCATAGCTCCACTTCTGGCTTTTTGGTGATTACTTGTAGATAAAGAGTGTCACAGACTTTCCTGCCCTGGGCTGGCTTCAAACCACCATCCTCAGGTCTCAGCCTCCTGAGTAGCTAGGATGACAGGCATGAGCCAAAGACACCCAGCTCTCTTTCTTCTTTCTTATCATTTTCCTTTCTTCACTAGTGACCATTTCTTCTATATTACTTGTCATTGTTTGTTCCTTTTGTCTGGTTCCTCAATTCACAGATTTTTCTCAGATACCTGAAAACCCTTGTTTTCGTTAATAAAAAGCCTAGCTAGCCGGGCGCCACTGGCTCACGCCTGTAATCCTAGCTACTCAGGAGGCTGAGATCTGAGGATCTGGGTTCAAAGCCAGCCCAGGCAAGGAAAGTCCGTGAGACTCTTGGCAGTAGAGCGCTCGCCTTGAGTTGAAGAGCTGAGGGACAGCGCCCAAGCCCAGAGTTCAAGCCCCACGACCGAAAAAAAAAAGGCCTAGCTAGGTGCCAGTGGCTCATGCCTGTAATACTAGCTACTCAGGAGGCTGAGGTATGAGAATCACAGTTCCAAAGCCAGCTTTGGTAGGAAAATTCATGAGATTCTTACCTCCAATTAATACCAAAAAGTTAGAAGCGGAACTGGCTCCAGAGACAGAGCTCCAGCCTTTAGTGAAAAAGATATGGGACAGAGCCCAGGCCCTGATATGAAGCCCTAGACCAGAACCAGCACAAACAAAACAAACAAAAAACTATGAAAAGCAAGCACAGTGCTAGCTAGGGCTGTCCAGACGCTTCCCTGGAGCGCCACCTGGTGGCCATCGGCAACCTTTACCCCCCCACCCCCACCCCCCAACAGAACCAGAAGACCCCATAAGCTGCTGACTCAGAAACGCAGTGTCACCACAGCTGACTGCACCTGGATGTACCTGGATGAGGTCCAAGATCCCAAGTTCACTCTCTGACGAGTCCACACAGAACACGAAGTAGAGGGTGGCGTAGTGCCGGTAAATCAGCTTGTAGTCAGAGCCGCCAATCAAGCTGTAGGAGATGGAAAAGGCGTGGAAGCAGCACTGTGGCTCTAGAGGTAGAGCGCTCGCCTTGAGCTGAAGAGCTCAGGGACAGTGCCCAGGCCCAGAGTTCAGACCCCCTACACCACCCCCCCCAACACACACACACACACGATGAAAAAGGCTGACACACCTGCACCAAGGGATGAGAAAACGGCCCACAGGAGGAGGAAGGCTAAACACTGGAACAGGACCCTTTCCACTACCTCAGGGCAAGCTTTCACCTCACCCGTCCTCCCTCCTGTCCCCCCAGACACCGCACATCTGAGTAACAGAGGAAGCACCATCGCACAATGCCTTCCAACACAGCCATGCCAGACCAGGGCAAGCTGTGGCAGAGACCCCTCTGATAGCCACGGTCCAGGGCAGTCATGCCAATGGCCGCTCGGGAGAGAACAGGGGCGGACGGTTACCTTCCACCTTCCAAGAAGTTACAGATGTTGTCGTCACGCTTGAGGACCAGATGGAAAGTCTCCCGGACAATCTGCTGTTGAATGTCTTCTGGCTGCAGGACAACCATGAAAATGAACTCAGTGGGCATGTCTCAAGAGCCACAGCCTGGGGCTGGGAAGGTGGCTCAGTGGTAGAGCGCTTGCCTTGCATGCCTGAGGCCCTGGGTTCGATTCCTCAGCACCACGTAAGCAAAAAGAAAAAAGCCGGAAGTGGCACTGTGGCTCAAGTGGTAGAGAGCTAGCCTTGAGCTGAAGAGCTGAGGGACAGCGCCCAGGCCCAGAGTTCAGGCCCCACGACCAGACCCAAAAAAAAAAAGAGCCACAGCCCATGGTGAGGACCGTAAGGACCGGAGGACTTAGGCGAGCTCAGTCTCCGGACTCCCGGATTGAAGATAGAAGCCACTGATGCCTGACTGGTTTTTTGTTTGTTTTGTCTGGTGGGGCTTGAACTCAAGGTCCTGAGCATTTTTGCTCAAGCTAGTGCTCAACCATTTTGAGCCACAGCTCTAGTTCCAATTTTCTGATGGTTAATTAGAGATTTCTGGTGGTTAATGGGATTACAGGTATACAGGTATGAGCCACCAGTGCTTGGCTTTTTTTTATGTATACTTCAATCTATGTAATAAAATGTAATCTAGCTGAGTTTGGTGGCTCATGTCTGTAATCTTATCTACTCAGGAGGCTGAGATTTGAGGATCTGAGTAGCTAGAAGTAAGGCATGAGCCACCAGCACCTGACCCGAGATGCTTATCTCCAATAAACTACTCAAAAAGCCAGAAGTGGAGCTCAAGTGGTAGAGAGCTTGCCTTGAGCAAAGAAGCTCAGTGACAGAGGCCAGGCTTTCAGTTCAAGCTCCAGGACTGGTACCAAGAAATTAAAATAAAACAAATGCAACCTGCTTTACAAGTTCCATAAAAAGGCTGGGGATGTGGCTTCAAGGGCCGAGCATTTAAACATCAGTACTACACATACTCACAGAAAGGATATGAGGAAAATCCCAGCAAAAGGGATTAAAACCTGAAAGGTTTATTAACTTGCCAACAGATACAAGAGTAGCTCAGGTGGAGCTGGGTCCTGACTCAGTTTTCTACTTCTCTTCTCTCTTGGATCTCGGAAACCCAGACACAAAGAAAATGTTCAGCCAAGTGCTAGAGGCCCAAGCATGTAATCCTAGCTACTGAGGAGTCTCAGATCGTAGGATCACAGTTCAAAGGCAGCCTAAGCAGGAAAGTCTGTGAGACTCTTATCTCCAATAAAGCACCAAAGAAATCCAGAAGTGGAGTTGTGGCTCAAGAACACTAGCCTTGGGGATGGGAAGTTGGCTCAGTGATAGAGTGCTTGCCTTGCATGCATGAGGCCCTGGGTTTAATTTCTCAGCACCACATAAGCAGAAAAAAGCCAGAAGTGGTGCTGTGGCTCAAGTGGTAGGGCACTAGGCTTGAGCTGAAGAGCTGAGGGACAGCGCCCAGGCCCAGAGTTCAGCCCCCACAACTGGCCAAAAAAAAAAGAACACTAGCCTTGAGTACAAAAACTCAAGAGACAGCCCTGAGTTCAAGCCCCAGTACTGACATAAAAAAAAAAAAAAAAAGAATAAACTATACAGAGACAGGAAGCAAATAAAAAAATCTTGTGTTTTTCCAGGGGAATGCTTTTGGAAAATTCAAACATGACCACATTGTGACCGCATGTGACAGACAATTTCTCACCACTTCTCCATTTTTAAAGAGACTTTTTTTCCTCTACCTACAAAAATGAAGGGTATCTGGTCAGTGGAAAGTTCCAGCCAATAATAAAGTAAAATAACTCCAAAAAGGAACTTTTCCAGTTCCTAGATGGAAAAGAAATGAGAAGAAAAGAAACCCAATGTTTCCTGGACATTTAAAATACTATCAAAACGAATCCCAGAGAATGGAAACATGGTTTTCTGTTGGTAGTGGTGGTGTTTTCTTTTCCTGTGGGTTTGGGGGAGTGCAGTAAAGGGAGGGCACAGAAGGGGAAGGAGGATGAAGAGATGCACTCAAGCTCTTCACGATGTGGACAAATGTAGACATGAACTGTGTAACGTGTGGGCATGGGTGGGAGCGGGAAAGTGAAGGCCGAGGTGACACTGTCCAAAAAGAAATATACTCACTACTAGATCCATGAAATGGTAACCCCTCTGTACATCACTGTTGTTTATATTTATTTATTGCCAGTCCTGGGGCTTGAACTCAGGGCCTGGGCGCTGTCCCTGAACTGCTTTTGCTCAAGGCTAGCGCTCTACCACTTGAGCCACAGCACCACTTCTGGCTTTTGCTGTGTCTGTAGTACTGAGGACTCGAACCCAGGGCTTCGTGCATGGTAGGCAAGCATCTACCACTGAGCCACCTTCCCAGCCTGTACATCACGTTTATGATAACAATAAAAAATGAAAATAAAAGTGTAGTTATGTATTTTTTTTTTAAAGCGCAGCCAACAAGCCTAACAGCTGAAGGAAGTGACGTCAGCTACAGGAAGCGGCTGCACCTGAGGTTCGCACCGTCACCCACACCTGGGGCCCGGAGTGCGAGAGTCACCCAGCGCAACGCAAGGCCGGGGCCGCGGGACGAGAGGCTGGGGGCGCGGGGCGCGGGGCGCGGGGCGCGGGGCGCGGGCGGCCGGGCCGCGCCCAGGCCCAGGCCCTCGCGAGCGGGAGCCCCGGCCGGGCCTGAGCGGCGCCCGCGGCCGCGGGGCTCGGGGCGGGGCCCGGGGGCGCGCGAGGCCGGGCCGCACTCACGAAGCGCTGGTAGAAGCGGACCAGCCGCGGCTTCCCGTGGTTGTTGAAAACCAGAATCGCCTGGATCATCGTTGACAGCCACGCTTCTCCCTCCACTACTTCCAGAGAGCACCTACTTCCGCCACAACAAGGGGGCTTCCGGGTGGTGTCCCGCTGATAGAACGCCCCCGGAAGCGCATCCGGACGCCTCTCATTGACGTCATCCTGGCGTCCCCGTCCCCCCCGGAAACTCAGCCCGAGCGCGGAGGGGTCCGGCCTGGGGCGCCGCTGGGCGCGGGAGGACACGGTGCTGCAGACATGGCGAGCGGCGGGATGAGCGCTCTGGGCTGCAGTTTGTCCGACGCACCGGCGATCCCGACTTGGTGACATGCTTGTTTCCGGTGCAGGTGCAGTGCAGCGTGCCTGCAGACTGCGGGGGGGGGGGGGGACCCCAGGGGAAAGCAGCCCGTCGTCCAGGCCCCGGCGTCATGTATGAAGTCTTCACGACCTTCGACTCCGAGAATTAAGTGCATTTTGTTCCACGCGCATAGGAGGAAGGCTGAATGCGTCTTCAGAATTGATCTGAGACATGTATGCCTCCGGGGAATGCTGGTGGCCTGTCTGGTAGTTCATATTACATGGAGTAGATTTGCTTTGCTCTGGGTTGTGAGTGAATACGGTATCGCACGAATGGTAATTGTATGGGGGGGAGGGGGGACTGGGTCCCTGGGGACCAGGCCCAGGCCCTGGACAGCGCCCTGACGTGCCACCCTTTGGATCCTGGGCACTTCAACCAGAGTTCTCATCTGTCCAACAGAAATGGAGCAGCTGCTCCATGGAAAGCCGGAGGAAGTCTGCTCACCTCAGTGTTACAAATACCAAGGGAGCCTGCACCGGGATGGCCCAGGATGCACTGGGAGTGCAACATAAGCGGCTCCCCCCCCTCCCCCCCCCCCCTCGTAGGGCTTGAACTCGGCCTGGGCACTGTCCCTAGGTGATCACTCTACCATTTGAGCCACCTCACTTTTCTGGATAGTTCATTGGAGATGAGTCTCATGGATTTCCTGCCCAGGCTGGCTTTGAACCACAATCCTTAGATCTCAGCCTCTTGAGTAGGATAACAGGCATGAGCCACTGGCGCCCAGCATAAGTAACTTTTTTTTTCTTTGGGGGGGGTCTGGTCGTGGGGCCTGAACTCTGGGCCTGGGCGCTGTCCCTCAGCTCTTCAGCTCCAGGCTAGTGCTCTACCACTTGAGCCACAGCACCACTTCCGGCTTTTTTTCTTTTTGCTTATATGGTGCAGAGGAATCGAACCCAGGGCCTTAGGCATGCAAGGCAAGCGCTCTACCACTGAGCCACCTTCCCAGCCCCCATAAGTAACTTTTAAAACATCATTGGTGAGGTCTGGGAAGGTGGCTCAGTGGTAGAGTACTTGCTTTGCATGAGGCCCTGGGTTCAATTCCTCAGCACCACATAAGCAGAAAATGCTGGAAGTGGTGCTGTGGCTCAAGTGGTAGAGTGCTCTTTTGGGGCAAACAAAGCTCATGGACAGTGCCAAAGCACTGAATTCAAACCCTAGAACTGGCACGCACACACACACACACAGTATCTAGAGCCAGACACTGGTGGCTCACATCTGTAGTGTCAGGTATTCAGGAAGCTGAGATCTGATTATTGAGGTTCAAAGCCAGCCTGGGAAGGCCATGAGACTTTTTTTTTTTTTCCTTTTTTTTTTTTTGCCGGTCATGGGGCCTGAACTCTGGGTCTGGGCGCTGTCCCTCAGCTCTTCAGCTCAAGGCTAGTGCTCTACCACTGGAGCCACAGCACCACTTCTGGCTTTTTCTGTTTATGTGGTGCTGAGGAATCGAACCCAGGGCCTCATGCTTGCAAGGCATGCACTCTACCACTGAGCTACCTTCCCAGCCCGGCCATGAGACTTTTATTGGCAATTAACCAGCAAAATGCCTGAAGTGGAAATGTGGTTCAAGTGGTAAAAAAACATCCTTAAGTAAGAATAGAGACAGTATCCAGACCCTGAGCTCAAGCCCAATTATCGACATACCCAATGCGCAAAAGTAATAATCCATAATCATACATCCACACACTACAATCCCCAAAGAACCAGTTCATGCTAGGGACTTAATAGACATTAAACATTATTTAAACATCTTTGAGCCAGGAGCTGGTGGCTCAAGTGGTAGATCACTAGCCTTGAGCTGAAGAGCTGAGGGACAGTGCCCAGGCCGAGTTCAGGCCCCACAACTACAAAAAAAAAAAAAAATCATTGGTGACAAGATAAAGATATACAGAGGTATAGACATAGAGCTTTTGTAACTATGGATTGTTACAGTTTTTTTTTTTTTTGTCCGTCGTGGGGCTTGAACTCTGGGCCTGGGCGTTGTCCCTCAGCTCTTCAGCTCAAGGCAAGCACTCTACCACTTGAGCTACAGCGCCACTTCCGGTTTTCTGGTAGTTTATTGGAGTCTCACGGTCTCTCCTGCCCGGGCTGGCTTTGAACGGCGATCCTCAGATCTCAGCCTCCTGAGTAGCTAGGATTACAGGCGTGAGCCACCAGCGCCCGGCTTTCTTTTTTTTTTTTTTAAATAAAAATCAAAGGAAAAAAGCCTGAAGTGGATGTGTGACTCTGGAAGACTCTAGGCTTGAGCAAAAAGCTAAGGATTCTGAGTTCAAGCCCCATTACTTGTACACACACACACACACACACACACAAAACAGGCAGACTTTTAAGTTTGAATCTTTGGGTTCAACTTTCTTCCTCTGATAGTAGAATCTCAGCACTTCAGTCTCATATGCAAAACTAGGGGTAACAGGGCAACACCCTGTCATAGAACTGCTGGGCCTATTGAGATATTCACAGCACTTAGCATAAGCACTAGCACTAGGAAAAGCTCAATGCTGTCTGGCTGTAGTGACCAGCACCCAGCACTGAGTCTGCCCCAGAAGGGAGATTCAGCAATCATCAGCTCACACGCCCCCCTCTTCCCTGTGCTGAAGCAGGACCCGCATGACCTGGTCACCTAGGTTTCAACTGAGGACACACAGACCCTGTTCAGACAGCCACACACCCTGGGCCTGGGCGCCCTCCCCAGGTGCGGTGGTCAGGGCTGCAGACAGGACTTTTTTTTCTTTTTTTTTTTTTAAGGATCATCACCACCGGATAAGAACCCAGTCGATGTGGAGGAATTCTTTCCTAAAGATTTACTCATCTGTAGAAAGTTCTCCAAGTACAAAACAATTAACAAAGAAAGGTGGAACCGAGCGTGTGTGCCAGGCCACAGCTGGCGGTGCAGCTTGTTAGCGAAGCCCTTGCCTGGCCCACACGAAGCCCCGGCTTTGATCCCCAGACGTAAACAGACATAAAGTGACCTGGCAGAGAGTCTGAGAGTGGAGGCACCGGTCACACCTGAAAGGCTGCCGGCCTCCCTGAGAACCGAGCCCACAGGGCAGCAGCCAAGGAGGGCAGATGGCAGCGTGCAGGAAGGCAGGGACCCTGTCCACCACCACCTGCCCTCTGCCACACAAGCTGCAGCTGAGGTCCCTCCACCAGTGTCCAGGGCTTGGATGTGATTTCAGCTGAGCTCGTTTAAAGGCTAATCCAAAGGCAGCATGGGGAGAAGCAGGTAGGGCCTGGTTGGCTGGCTGCTCCCTTCAGCTCCAGGGTAGAAGTGGAAAGGGGCAGTTCTCGAAGGTTCCACGGGACATGCAGGCTGGACCTGGAGACATCCATGGCCCATTAATGTCAGTCATCCTAGAGAAAGACAAGGCCAACAGACCTGTGAGTCTTCAGACAAATGAGGTACCCAGCCGTCGAGCTGACCCCACAGCCAGCGCGGCAACTCTACTGCTTGACAGCTAGCTTTATTGGAACAAAAGGACCTTCACACGCCGTCTACAGCTTTAGCCAAAATCGAAATGCTCTGTGGAGAGAGGACTTTCCAAATCAACAGGGCTGGGCACTCTGGCTCACGCCTGAAATCCTAGCCACGCAGGAGGCTGAGATCTGAGGATCAGTGTTGGAAGCCAGCCTGGTCAGACAAATCTGAAAGAGCCCTTTCTCCAAATAATCAGCAAAAATCTGGAAGTAGAGGCGTGGCTCAAGGGAGAGAGCACCAGCTGGGAGAGGAAAATGCCAGGTAAGAGTCAGCAGCTGCAGCCGGGCGCTGGTGGCTCACGCCTGTAATCCTAGCTACTCAGGAGGCTGAGATCTGAGGATCGCGGTTCAAAGCCAGCCCAGGCAGAAAAGCCTGTGAGACTCTTATTTCCAATAAACCAGCAGAAAAACAGAAATGGCACTGTGGCTCAAGTGGTAGAGCGCTCGCCTTGAGCTGAAGAGCTGAGAGACAGCGCCCAGAGTTCCAGCCCTATGATGACAAAAGAATTCTCCTGGACTTCCACCAAAGCTGGGAGCACCATGCTCCCCCCTCCCCCCGGGTCTAGCCCTGCCCCAACCAGAACCAGGACGTCCAACCACTCCCACGAAGACGCACACAGGCACCATGCCGGTTCCCCGGCCAACCTTGATCTGACCTACCCACTCCTCATCCTCTACCCCGTCTCCCTGCTCGCGGGTCTCGAGGGTCCCCTCGGAAGACTTCTGGGCCATGATGTTGTCTGTCCAGGACGCGCCTGTCTTTGCATCACCAGCAAAATTACACTTGGTCACGGTCCCAGCCTCCAGCTTGGCTAGCGACTCTGCAAGAAGAGAAACCGCCAGTCCCCTCCCGTGGCTGGACCCATCTGGACAGGTCGGGGGGGTGGTCTCTCTGAGGCCCTGGGTAGGACGGGCATGGCACAGCTCACCTAGGAAAGGGCCATCGCCCCGAGTCTTCAGCCGCACCCCGGTCCCCAGCTCCAGCTCCATCGCCTCCATATCTGCCTCGGGCACCCAGAAGGCCACCGTGCGCTCGGGGGCGAGGCCGGCAGTCAGGGCCAGCAGCTCCGGCTTGTTCACCAGCTCCTGCAGGGCCTCGGGTGTGAGCCTGTCTGTGTCCCCCTTGGCCTCCACCTCTGCAGGCACAGAGTCTCGGGTCAGCAGGCCGGACTAGCAGGGGAGGGCTGAATGCCACCCGTGCCCCACCGTCCGCAGGATGGGACTCCCCCAGCCCAGCACTGTCAAGGAGCTCCGGCCCGGGCTGTCCCGCCCTGCTGCCTAAGCAAGCCTCACTGAGTGACTTCCTTTCTGTTAGGAGAAATAGAAATGGAGACAGGGCCTACCTGTCAGGAGGTGTGAATGGGGTGAAGCCTGTGTACTGCTTGGCACCAGGCCTGGCACACAGCAAGCCTGCTGTGACAGTTAATGTGTTTTTGTTTGGTTGGGTTTTGTTGTGTGTGTGTCAGTCCTGGGGCTTGAACTCAGGGCCTAGGTGCTGTCCCTGAGCTCCTTTTTGCATAAGGCTAGCACCCTACCACTTGAACCACAGCTCCGCTATCAGCTTCTTGTTGGGTAACTGGAAACAAGAGTCTCACTGACTTTTCTGCCCAGGCAAGCTTCAAATCATGATCCTCAGATCTCAGCCTCCTGAGAAGCTAGGATTACAGGTATGAGCACCAGTGCCCAGCTGATGTTACCCAGTTCACGATGTGGTTATAACTGCACAAAGGGGTGAGGACAGGGCCTCAGAACCCGGTGAGGGTCTGGACAGTAGACAGGAGGGCACCGGGCCTTGGCACAGGCACAAGGAGAGCCCAAAGCCACGCTCGGGCTGAAAGGCTGTGGGAAAGAGCAGAGTTGGGAACGCCAGCCTGACCCCTGACCCCTGACCCCTGACTGAGAGCAGGTGGGGAGCAGGAAGCTGGTGCCAGGGAAACCCCAACATCAAGGCCAACCATGCTTGTATATGGCAAGGGTCAGAGATGAGGCCAGCCACATGTGCCTGGAGGCGGGAGGAAGCCGAGCTGGGGGGCGCGCAGGGTGGAGGCCGGGCACCGGAGGCTGAGCACCTACTGTAGGAGGACAGGAGGAAGCCGGTGTTCACCTTCCTGCTGTCACTGAAGTTGGGCTCGATCTCATTTCCCTTGGCATCAAATTTCCGGCGGTGAACGCGGCCGGGCCGGATGTACAAGACGTAGTACCGTTCCTGGGGTGGGGGGACAGAAGAGTGAGGGGCCACCCTGTCCCCACCCTCACACCCCTCACCCTCTGTCCTGAACCCCACTTCTGTTCAAAGAGGCCCAGGCGGGCTGGATGCCCCATCTGAACCTCCACCCACCCAGGCAGCCACAGCACACTGGCAGGACGGCACAGAACTCCACACAGAGGCTGAACCCCAAGCTCTGTGACCCCCAGATACCATAAGGCTGGAGTGGGGTATGGTCAAGATAGCATAGAAAGGGCACCAGAGCCGGGCCAGGTAGCGGAAGCCTGTGACCCGGCCATTTGTCCCTGGACACCTGGAGGACAGCGGAGGGCATGACCCCAGGGCAGAGGGCATGGGTGGCACGGAGTGGAGTCGGTCAGGATGCATCCGGTGAGGGCCGGCCTTGTGCTGTCTGGGCCCCAGGCTGCCCTGGAAGCTTCGGCCTGGCTCTGGGCCTTGACCTCCGGGGCCCGGCCCAGGCCATGGAGGGGCCCGCAGGGGGGACCCGATGTCGGGACTGAGCGTGGCCAGGGGTGGCCTCACCTTGCGGCCCCGGGCGTCGCAGACGCTGTGGCGGGAGACGTCGGCCAGTTCCCCCTCCAGCAGGACGCCGGGGCCGCTGTGGGGAGAGGCCGCGGGCTGGGCGC
This sequence comes from Dipodomys spectabilis, assembly GCF_019054845.1. Lineage (NCBI taxonomy): Eukaryota > Metazoa > Chordata > Mammalia > Rodentia > Heteromyidae > Dipodomys > Dipodomys spectabilis. Next base: position 632,244 of record NW_024871229.1, on the reverse strand, counting down.
AAGGCCTTCGGAGGCCGCACGGGGCCCGCCGGGGCAGCCACCACTCCTGCCCGGGCCGGGGCCTGGAGGGCCAAGGGCTGGGCGCCGGCTGGACCCCCGTGCGCCCCGGGTCCCCGATCCCGAGCCGGGGGCGCCCGACCCCCGCTGGGCCCCGGCCCCCGGCCCCGGCCCGACCCCCGCTGGGCCCCGGACCCCGTCCCTGGCCCTACCCCCGCTGGACCCCGGCCCTGGCCCGACCCCCGCTGGACCCCGGCCCTGGCCCGACCCCCGCTGGGCCCCGGCCCCCGGCCCTGGCCCGACCCCCGCTGGACCCCGGCCCCCGGCCCCGGCCCGACCCCCGCTGGACCCCGGCCCGACCCCCGCTGGACCCCGGCCCTGGCCCGACCCCCGCTGGGCCCCGGACCCCGGCCCCGGCCCCCGCTGGGCCCCGGCCCCCGGCCCCGGCCCGACCCCCGCTGGGCCCCGGACCCCGGCCCGACCCCCGCTGGACCCCGGCCCTGGCCCGACCCCCGCTGGACCCCGGCCCCCGGCCCCGGCCCGACCCCCGCTGGACCCCGGCCCCCGGCCCTGGCCCGACCCCCGCTGGACCCCGGCCCTGGCCCGACCCCCGCTGGACCCCGGCCCTGGCCCGACCCCCGCTGGACCCCGGCCCTGGCCCGACCCCCGCTGGACCCCGGCCCGACCCCCGCTGGACCCCGGCCCGACCCCCGCTGGGCCCCGGCCCCCGGCCCTGGCCCGACCCCCGCTGGACCCCGGCCCTGGCCCGACCCCCGCTGGGCCCCGGCCCTGGCCCGACCCCCGCTGGACCCCGGCCCTGGCCCGACCCCCGCTGGACCCCGGCCCCCGGCCCCGGCCCCCGCTGGACCCCGGCCCGACCCCCGCTGGGCCCCGGCCCCCGGCCCCGGCCCGACCCCCGCTGGACCCCGGCCCCCGGCCCCGGCCCCGGCCCGACCCCCGCTGGCCCCGGCCCCCGGCCCCGGCCCTACCCCTGGTGCGCGGCGGGGTCCCAGGCGCCGGGCAGCCGCGCGCCCCGCACCGCCCGGTTCCGCAGCGCGCGGTCGTCGTAGAGGCGGCTCATGGCCCCGGATCCCGCCGCGCCGCGCCCAGGCCGCGGGGCCGCCGATCCCGGAACTGCGCCGCCCGCCCCCGGGCCCCCGGGCCGGGCTTAAAGGCGCCGCGTCCCGCCCGAGCCCGCGCTGCGCGGCGCCCCGGCTGGGGGGGGGGGGGGTGCGCTGAGGCGCCGCTTGTCCGCCCGCTCTCCCCCCTCCCATTCCCCCCTCCTTGCAACTAAAAGGGAAATCTCGCACCCGTGCACAAAGGGGAAACTGAGGCCCAGGGAGCAGACTGGGTGGCGGGTGGTGGCACGGGCCCTCCTCGGAAGAGTAAGCAGGGGCACTCCACCACTTGAGCCACGCCTCCCGCCCGCCGCGAGCAGATCGTTTCAATGCATGTTTACTACTGGGTTAGTGTAAAGGTGGACAGATTATGGTCTATCCCCTTTCTGAGTCTCAGATTGGTTAGATTGCGTTGTGGGCACCCTTTTGGAAGACACCTGAATTCTTTCCAAAAGTCAGCCTAACAGGCCACCTTCCATCGCATCTCAGGAAAGGAGACTGGGACTTGAACTCAGGGCCTGGGTGCTGTCCCTGAGCTGCTTTTGCTCAAGGCTAGTATCACTTAAGCCACAGCTCCACTTCCAGCTTTTTTCTCTTTGCTTATGTGGTGCTGAGGAATCGAACCCAGGGCTTCACGCATGCAAGGCGAACACTCTACCCCTGAGCCACCTTCCCAGCCCAAGCACTCGCATCTTAACTCCAGCTCCTCAACACAGTCTGCAGAACAGGCAGACAGGAGCAGAAGCCCTGCACCAGTGGCTCATGCCTGTAATCCTAGCTGAGATCCAAAAATCTAGGTTCAAAACCAGCCCTGGCAGGAAAATCTCTGATCTCCATTTAACCACCAAAATGCTGGAAGTACTGGTATGGCTCAAGTGGTAGAGCACTGGATTGAGCCCTGAGCCAAAAAAAAAAAAAAAACTAAAGGACAGTGTTTGGGTCCTAAATTCAAGCCTCCCTCCTGGCACCAAAAGCAAACAAAAATAGAAGAACTAGCCCAGAAGAAGCAGCAAAACAGCCTGAAAGAAACACAAAGACACTGCAAACAAAGGCAGCAGTAGGAGAGAAAAGCGTCAAATCAGATGCCAGGGGAGGACTGACCATCCATCATGCTCCCGTCAATAAATGCAAATGTGGGACCTGGTTTGGAAAGAAAATCCATGATGGGGTTTGAATCCGACATCTCTTCATGTCACCTCAGTGTGCCGGGCTCACAGTCCTCTGTCTACACTGGCAGAAACACCTCCCCTCCCCCTGCCCACACTTCACCCCACTGCCTCAGCCTGAACTCACTCCCGAGTTCAAGCCCCAGGACCAGCACAAAAAAAAGAAAAAGAAAAGAAAATGATTACAAGACGTGCAGCAGTGGTCCATACCTATAACACTAGCTACTCAGGAGGCTGAGATCTGAGGATTGTGGTTCAAAGCCAGACCTGGCAGGCAAGTCCGTGAGATGAATCAATCACAGAAGATGTTGGAAGTGGTGCTGTGGCCCAAGTGGTAGAATGCCCAGCCAGGCCAAGTTGGAGCCCCAGGATCAGAAAAAAAATCATTACAAACACCTGTCACCATTTACCAAGGATAGCAGTGAATGATATGTATCCCAGAATGGCAGAGAGACAGAGAGAAAGAGACAGAGACAGAGAAACAGGGAGAGGGAGAAAAGGAAGAGGGAGAGGGAGAGGGAGAGGGAGGAAAGGAAGGAAGGAAGGAAGGAAGGAAGGAAGAGGTAAGGGGTTGGAGGTATGACTCAGCTGGTAAACCACTAACCAATGAGCAAAAGTATCCAGTACCAAAATTGAGACCAGTCTCCGACCAAAAAAAAGGGAGAGATGTGTACATTTAACCTAAGAGGTAAACAAACTTAAATCAATAGTTATTGGCAATTTGTGTCTTTCTTCTTTTATTCTAGATCAATCTGGAGGTTTATCAATTTTATTGATCTTCTCAGAAAACCAGCTTTTGTCATGTTGATTTTCCTCTAATGCTTGTTGGTTTCCTATTTTATTGATTTGTTCCCTTCCTTCCTTCTTACTGCAGACTTTTGAAATGAATTTGCTCCTCTTTTCCTTTTCGTTTTTGAATTCTTAAAAATTCTTACAAGTTCTTTTTCTTTTTTGAATTCCTACAAATTTCCCATTCTCTCTCTCTCTCTCTCTCTCTCTCTCTCTCTCTCTCTCTCTCTCTCTCTCTCTCTCCAGTCCTGGGGCTTGAACTCAGGGCTTGGGCACTGTCCCTGAGTTTTTTTTGCTCTGAGCCACAGCGCCACTTCCCACTTTTTCTGTGTGTGTGATACTGAGGCATGGAACCCAGGGCTTCATGTGTGCTGGGCAAGCACTCTACAACTAAGCCACATTTCCAGCCCCAAACATCCCATTTTCTATAACAAATGGTTGTACATCTATAAATTCCCTTCTGAAAGACCTGTGTGCATGTGTGTATGTGGAGATTTTGTGTTTAAATGACAGGTTGAGTTTCTGCCACAGAAAGTAGGATATCTCACTTATTTTAGGACTTGAAGTTAGGGCCTGGGTACTGTCCCTTAGCTTTTTTCTTTCTCAGAACTCGTGCTCTACCATTTGAGCCACAGCTCCACTTCCAGCTTCTGGCAGTTTACAGGAGGGCTTGGAGTCTGGATCCTCTGATCCCAGCCTCCCGAGTGGCTGGGATTGTAGACAAGAACTTGGGAGCTGGGCTTTGACCTACCCTCTCACAGGAGCACTTGATTTTTTTTCTCCTCTGAGAGTGACAGGAGACAATTAGCACAGTGGCTGGAGCACCCACAGCTCGGGGACACGCAAAGAGAACTAAAATGGAGGAAGTGATCACATGATTTCACAGAGAAAGCCAGGCAATTAAAACTCCCAGCTGGGAGGGCACAGGTTCAGTCTCGGAAGGTCCGGGTCTCAAATCCCACCCCACACCTAAGGTTTAAATTGGCTTCCTCCAGCCTAAAGTGAGAGCTCAACCAACTACCCCAGAACAATAGACTAACTTAACAAAACAAAGGCGCTCAAGGATCCGCCTACCACTACCTTACCCTGGGGGCAAATTGGCCTATCTGTATTTGTTTTTGTGATAGTTTAGGGGCTTGAACTTAGGGCCTCAACACCGTCCCTAAGCTTTTTCACCCTTAATCACTTAAGCCACAACTCCACTTCTGGCTTTTCGGTGATAAATTGGAGATAAGCCTGTCAAGGACTTTTCAGCCTTGGGCTAGCTTGGAATTAGATCCTTTAGCTCTGCTATCTCAGCCTCCAGAGCAGCTATGATTACAGAAGTGAGCCTCCGAGCCCAGCCCCCACCAAACCTGTCTACATTGGAATGCTGGGAACTCTCCCAGCCTAAGGCCCCAGCCCAAGCCAACACCGTCTTTGGGACCTGGGGCTAGGAATTCCTTGGGGCCAATCAGAATGAGTACTCAAACCCCCGAGGCTCAGGTTGTCCACTCCCCTGCCTGGAAACCACCTGCCTTGAAGAACTTCACTCACATTTGCTCTTTTCTTGACTGACTGCTTTCCGTGGAAGCCAGAACTGGGACAGCTGCGCTGAGAACAGGAGCAAGCTTTGTTTTCAAGTTTTGCCAATCATAGTTGGTCCTTGCACATGTGCATGAGTACATTGCACAAGTGTACACCTGTGTGCACTGGAGTGTCTTCTGTGTGCAGGTGTGCACCAAACATACTAACCCAGTGCCCTGTCACTGAGCCTTACATTTGTGCTTAATGTGCTTAATTTTAAAATAATCAAAAGTATTTTTTTTTTTTTGGGCCCGGTCGTGGAGCCTGAACTCTGGGCCTGGGCGCTGTCCCTCAGCTCGTCAGCTCAAGGCTAGGGCTCAATCACTTGAGCCACAGCGCCACTTCCGGTTTTTTTCTTTTTTGCTTATGTGGTGCTGAGGAATCGAACCCAGGGTTTCATGCATGCAAGGCAAGCGCTCTACCACTGAGCCACATTCCCAGCCCTCAAAAGTATTCTTAAATAGAATAAAAATTTAAATACTGACCTGTGCAGTAAGTGGAAATCAGGAAGTAAATAGCATATACTAACAGATCTTACTTATATCTAAAAGTAGAGGCTGGGTGCTGGTGGCTCTTAGCTATAATCCTATCTAGTCAAGAGACCAAGAGCTGAGGATCTTGATTAGAAGCCAGCCCAGGATGGAAAGTCTGGGATTTTCTTATGTCCAATTAACCACCAAAAAGCTGGAGATCAAGTAGTAGAACGCTAGGCTTGAGCACGAAAGAAAGAAAAGAAAGGAAGAAAGAAAGAAAGGAAGGAAGGAGAAAGGAAGGAAGAAAGAAAAAGAAAAAATGAAAAGGGGAAAAACTATGCAACTGTATCCTAAGGACCACACAATGAATGAGAATAAATAAATAAATAATAAAGTAAATAATGGAAAAGAAAAGACTTGGTTAGCAATGAACATTTCTGAAAGTTACAAAACTATATGGAATAGTCTTCATTTTACTTTATAGATATATACTTATACATCTTTGCTGGGTGCTGGCGGCTCACACCTATAATCCTAGCAACTCAGGAGGCTGAGATCTGAGGATCAAGGTTCAAAGCCAGCTGAGTCAGGAAAGTCTGTGAGATTCTTTTTTTTTTTTGGGGTCTGGCCATGGGGCCTGAACTCTGGACCTGGGCGCTGTCCCTCAGCTCATGCAAGGCAAGCGCTCTACCACTGAGCCACCTTCCCAGTCAAGCCCTGAGATTCTTATCTCTAATAACCCCCCAGAAAACTGGAAGTGCTGCTGTGGCTCAAAATGGTGGAGCACTCGCCTTGAGCTGAACAGCTCAGGGACAGCGCCCAGGCCCAAAGTCCAACCTCATGGCCAACAATAAATAAATAAAACACACATCTTTATATAAATTAAGTACTCTGGCAGGATACACACCAAAGTCAATCCCTGCCTGCAGTGGCCAGTGTGTATGCATGTGTGCGTGTCTGTGTTTTCTGATCTTCCTATAATAAACCCTTATTGCTTTTCTAGTAAGAAATAAAATCATTTTGTGGTATTGACTGGAGAATAAACTGACAGATCAATAGAACCGAATGGGAAACTGAGAAAGAGATTCGATAAATAAGGCATGTGACCTGCAGTAAGGAGAGTGGGGGCCATGGGAAAGAGCAGTGGTTGCATCCATATCTTTGGCTCTCCTGGCTAAAAATTTGGAAGATAAAGTTGAGCTCTGTCTCATACCAGATGCTAAACGAACCCTTGCATTATTCAAAAACAAACAAAAACGTGGAATTTTGTTGTTGTTGTTGTTGTTATTTTAAAGTAAAAACTCGGACGCTTTGGACTGGAGGTGGGCTCACAGAGCACAGCTCCAGCCTAGGGAGCCCAGGGCCATGAGTTCAAAAAAAAGCCATGTAAGCCAGGCCCTGGTGGTTCACTCCTGTAATGCTATACTCAGGGGGCTGAGATCTGACAATCAAAGCTCGAAGCTAGCCCAGGGAAGTGAAGTCCCTAAGACTCTGAGCTCCTACTAAAAGCCAGAAATGGAGCTGTGGCTCAAGTGTTAGAGCAACAGCTTTGGAAGGAAAACAGTATAAAACAGCGCCCAGGCCTGCGTTCAAGCTCCAGTAGCAACACAAAAATGAAACAAGACAGTCTTTACAACTAACACCAAATCACAGGAATGGATTTGTGACATTTATAGCAAAGCATGAAATTGGTATAAATGTGTTTGTGAGTAGAGTCACAGAAAATAAATGGAAAAAATAAAAAAGCAGCAGTAGTTAGCCATAGAGATGAGCTTAACAGGTATTTTAATTTTCTTCTTTACCTTTTCCTATATTTCCCAAACATTTAGTTATTATAAGCAAGGGCTTGGGGCTGGGAAGGTGGCTCAGTGTTAGAGTGTTTGTTTTGCATGCATGAGGCCCTTGGTTCGATTCCTCAGCGCCACATTAGCAGAAAAAGCCGGAAGTGGTGCTGTGGCTCAAGTGGTAGAGCGCTAGCTTTGAGCTGAAGAGCTGAGGGGCAGCGTCCAGGCCCAGAGTTCAGGCCCCATGACCAACAAAAAAATAAGAATAAAAATTTATTTATTTATTTATTTATTTATTTTTGGGTCCGGTCGTGGGGCCTGAATTCTGGGCCTGGACGCTGTCCCTCAGCTCTTCAGCTCAAAGCTAGTGCTCTACCACTTGAGCCATAGTGCTACTTCAGCTTTTTTCTTTTTTTCTTATGTGGTGTGGAGGAATCGAACCCAGGGCCTCAGGCATGCAAGGCAAGTGCTCTACCACTGAGCCACCTTCACCTTCCCAGCCATGAATAAAAATTTAAAAAGGAAGGTGTCATATTTTTCTAATCAGAAAAATGTGGAGGCTGGGGATGAAGCTAATGGTAGAGCTATTGCCTAGCCTTTTTTTTTTTCTTTTTCCAATCCTGGGCTTTGAATTCCAGGCCTGGACCCTGTCCCTGAGCTTCTTTTGCTCAAGGCTAGCACTCTACCCCTTGAGACACTTCTGGCTTTTTCTGTGTATGTGGTACTGAGGAATGGAACCCAGGGGCTTCATGCATGCTAGGCAAGCACTAAGCCACATTCCCAGCTATGTGTAATTTTTTTAAGCTAAAAAAGTATATAACGGAAGTGGCGCTGTAGCTCAAGTGGTAGAGCGCTCGCCTTGAGCTGCAGAGCTGAGGGACAGCGCCCAGGCCCAGAGTTCAAGCCCCACGACTGACAAAAAAAAAAAATAAAAAAAAAATAAAAAATAAAAAAATAAAAAAGTATATAAATAATAATAATAATAATTAAGCTAGGCACCCATGGCTCACGCCTGTAATCCTAGCTATTCAGGAAGTTAAAATAGGAGGATATCGGTTCAAAGCCAGCCTGGGCAAGCAAGTCTAAGAGACTCTTATTTCCAATTAACCACTAGAAAACCAGATGCTGTGCTGTGGCTCAAGAGGTAGAGCCCTGAGCTGAAGAAGAGCTCAAGGATAGCGCCCAGGACCAGAGTTCAGGCCTCATGACGAACAAAAATATTAATTAATTAAAGTGAAGATGTGAAAGGAAATCAGATGACTTTAAGGTTTGAATGGAGAAAACTGAAGCCATTTAAAAAGGAAAATAAGCCAGGTACTGATGGTCACACCTGTAATCTTAGCTACTCAGGAGACTGAGATCTTGAGGATCTTGGTTAGAAGCCAGCCTGGGCAGAAAGGTCCCTGAAATGCTTACTTAGCTCAGTTAACCACCAGGAAGCCAGAAGTGGAGTTGTAACTCAAGTGGAAGATGGCTAGCCTTGAGTGTAAGTACCAGCACTGCCCTCCCCACATCCCCAAGTATTTTGTTTAAAGTTCTGCAAATGTCTGGAGAATCTACTCACACAAGGTGTTTCTGAGTAGGAGAAATGAAGGCCGTGAGCAAGAAATGAAAGTAACTTCAAACATTTTCCAACATTTGTTGGTGTTACATTTTAACATTTAGTGTAAATATTTTAAGGGAAAGAAATAGAACAACCAGACAGTCAGGAGCCGGTGGCTTACACCTGTCATCCTAGCTCCTTAGGAGGTTGAGATCTGAGGATCACATTTTTTCATTTGTTTTTGTCAGTTGTGGGGCCTGAACTCTGGGCCTAGACACTGCCCCTCAGCTCTTCAGCTCAAGGCTAGTGCTCTACCACTTGAGCCACAGCACTACTTCTGGCTTTTTCTGCTAATGTGGTGATGAGGAATCAAACCTAGGGCCTCAGGCATGCTAGGCAAGCACTCTTCCACTGAGCCACCTTCCCAGCCCCAAGATCACGGTTTTAAACCAGCCCAGGCAGGAAAGGGAGACTCTTACCTCTAATTATTCACAGAAAAAGCCAGAAGTGGTAGAGCACTAGCCTTGAGCAAAAGAGAACTCAGGGAAAGACATAGGATTTGATAACATAACTCCACCCCATGTCAAAAATGTGTGTGTGTGTCTGTCTGTCTGCCTGTCTCTAAGTGTGTTGGTAGGTAGGTAAGTAGATGAGAGGATGAGAGAGAGAGAGAGAGAGAGAGAGATTTCTCCAAAGAAGATACAAATGGCTAACAAATACAAGAAAATGTACTTGGTAAGATGAATCATCAGAAAAACGCAGATCACAGTCATGAGCCATTAGAACAGCTACTCTAAATAGGTGTACTCTGTGTATATGACCATACGTGTAATATTTATCTAAGTCCCAGTCAACAGAGTACTTGGATATACATCATAAAGTACACATAGGATATATATAAGGCAGACCTCCCCAGGCCTCTCCTCTGACTGGCTCACAGCCCGTGACATCACCCCCTGCCACCTGTCTTGATTGGATGACTGGCTCTGCAGGGGCGGAGCTGCCTTCAGCAACTGGGCCCCTGTGGGCAGCATTCTGCTGGAGACTCCAGGCCTGGCCTGGCCTGGGGAGTGAGCCCCCGGCCTTGGGCCCAGTGGCTTTCATGTTTTTATGAGGATGATGGGATCTTTCAGAGCCTTGAGCATCTTCATTCCAGCTTGTGGGTTGCCCAGAGGGTGGAGCTCACTTTCCTATAGGCTTCTGGGTCCTGGGGACTCAGAATGATTGACTTCCCAAGGATTCTGGGTCCCTCCTCAGCCCTCTCTCTTGGGACCCCAGGAGATCTCAGGAGTCTTGGTGGATTCTTCTGGGAGCTGATCCTTAAGAATGGAAAATTCTAAAATGAGAAGTGGAAGGTTAGACACACACCAGTGGCCACCATGGAGGGCTCTAGATGTCACTAGAAGGAAGGGCTGGGCACTTAGTCCAGAGCAAGGCCTCCCCTGGGCAAATACCTAGGGTTCACTTCCAAACCGGCCCAGGCTAGACTCCGGCAGGGCCTCCGAGTTTCTGACTCGGTTCTCTTCTCTCGATAATAGCAGAATTCACGTCAGAACCCGAGGCAGATGCTGTGAAGAGCTTCCCACGTATCCTCTGTGACCTATACAATACACACACCGCATGCTTTCACTCGGGCTGGCCTGGACCAAGAAGATCCTACCTGTGCCATTCCTGCGGCTGAGCCACCGCGCCTGGCCTCACCCAGCCTTCCACAGCCCCTCACGCGGCCTCTGCAGTGTCAGAGGTAGACCTAACCCTAACCCTAACTCTGCCCATGCTCAGGGGGGCCTCAAGTGGCCTGCTCAATCTCCAGATTCCCCGCAGAGCCAGACCTGACCCTAAATCTCTCCTATCCTTTACCCATGGTTCGTGCTGAAGAGTGGCCGGACCTTAGCAGCTTCCTGTTGCCCACTCTTCTAGAACCTTCCAGGGATGGCTCCCTCCCCCTGGAGGATGGCTGTGTTTCAGGACAGAAGCCAGATGACAGCACAGTGTCTGCGGAGCCCTGGGAACATATGTGGCGCGTCTATTTGGGGGTGCCGGGGAGCCTGGAGCGCCGACTGTTTAAAAACATTCCTTCTCCTGCAGCAAGACGCATCCTCCAAAGAGGAGTATGAAATCAATAGTGGAAACCCAAACTGGCTCTGAGACTCACTGATATCGACGAGGGGAGGGGGAAGGAGGGAGGGAGGGAGAGAGAAAATATGAATCTGGGAGGTATTTTTCTCTTTCCTTTTTTTAAAAAATCGTGACAGAATACTCAACCCACATTCAACAAAATGTAGATATATCGGCATATATAGCAGCAAGCGCTAAGCAAGTCCACATTCAGGTGTAGCTCGATCAAACAATCAGATTGACGCCAAGCCTCAACTCCTCTGCTCTGCTCTGCTCTGTTGGTTTCCTCCTCCCCCTTCTTCCTATTCTTTTTGAATCCTAAAGTTAGCTGCTTTTCAGGAAAGGGAAAACCTTAGACAAATAAGCAAACAATGGAGTTTCACTCACCCAATTTCTCCTGACTTAATGCCTTCTTTGGCTGAACTTGGGCAGGAGGGAAAGGAGCGGAAACTGAGTCCAGATGGGCCACTGGCAGCTGAGGAACAAGGCCCAGAGGGCTGGGTCCCTGTCACAGCCACTGAAAAGCCCACTAGTGGCGCACACCTGTAATCTTGGCCTGCTCAAGAGGCTGAGATCTGAGGATTGCAGTTCAAAACCAGCCTGGGTAGGAAAGTCTCTTAAAACTTTTCTCTCTAACCAGCTAAAAACCAGAAGTGCAGCTGTGGCTCAAGTGGTAGAACACCAGCCTTGAGTAGAAAAAGCTAAGGAAAAAATAAAGAACTTTATTTCTGCTTGTTAGAATTATGGATGGTTTTTGTATTTTTCCTTTAGTCCTTACCTATCAAATTTCTTTTTTTTTTGGATCCGGTCGTGGGGCCTGAACTCTGGGCCGGGGCGCTGTCCCTCAGCTCTTCAGCTCAAGGCTAGCGCTCTACCACTTGAGCCACAGCCCCACTTCCGGCTTTTCTTATGTGATGCTGAGGAACCGAACCTAGGGCCTCGAGCATGCAAGGCAAGTGCTCTACCACTGAGCCACCTTCCCAGCCCCTTCCCTATCAAATTTCTTTACCAATTTTGCCATTTTTCCTTCTCCTTGAGCAAGCTGAATTCTCCCCACCCCCTTAGCTCTTCAGCTCTACCACTTGAGCTACAGCGCCACTTCTGTTTATGTGGTGCTGAGGAATTGAACCCAGGGCTTCATGTATGCTAGGCAAGCGCTCTACCACTGAGCCACCTTCCCAGCCCTGACCCCCCCCCCCCCGCGATGCCCAAGTCTTATTAAGGTATAATTCACATTCACACACACACACACACACACACACACACACACACCTACATATAATTTGGTGAGCTCAGACTTAGATCACCCCATCAGGACAATTCGAGTATCCACTGTCTCCAGAAGTTTCCTTTTGTCCGCCAGAATTGTTTTATGTGGTGAGAATGATTATATTGTTTTATAACAATTGCTTAGATATTTCAAAAGCCAACTTCTCATTCATTTGGAGTGAAAGACTTGGCCCAGCCTTCCAGAAGCTTCCTGGTGAGCTAAGGAGACAGCCGCGCCCCCGGCCCCCCTCGCGCCCCCGGCCCCCCTCCCGAGGTGGTGCAGCCTGAAGTAGTTTACCTCGGAGAAGTTTGGTGAACTGGGAGGAAAGAGGAACTGGGTTTTTGGTGCTGATCTGGGCTCTGGATTGTGTAGTCCACTGTGGGAGGGTATTGTTTCCAAAGAGAAAAGAGCTTTTTGTATAGGGAGATAAAGGGTGGGAACAGGGAGGATGGGGGAGGAGGAGGAGGCAGGGCTGGGCAGATAGATGTCCGGAGAGAGGCCTGGCTGATGCCATTCTGTGGGTGGACTTCGTGAAGATCCGGGGCACAGTCTCCCAGCCTGCCCTAGGCCTCCGTGTGTGGCCAGCCCTGTACCTGGGCTCTCTATGTCCACAGGGGCTCAGTAAACATTTATTATCTGTGAGAAGCAGCAGAAGAATGAATTCAACTGTCTGAAATAGACCATCTCCGTGGCGCCGGGACCGGACGCTCCCTCGGTTGGTGTTTTGAGTCTTTCTTCTCTCTCTAGGCCAGGAACCCCGTGCTGAGCTGCCTGCTGGGGTTTTCAACCTGCGCCAAGCAGGTCAGTGTCGCGCAGACAGTTCTCCGTGACTCCCCACGTCCAGCCCAGCCCTTCCTGCCAGCTCTGAGCTCGGTCACCCTGTTTCCTGTGCTCCTCCCCGCTTCATTGACTGGATTCCCAATGGAAGCCTTGATTTTTTAAAAATCAAATATTATCAGGAGGCTGAGATCTGAGGATGGAGGCTCATTGCCAGTCTGGGCAGGAAAGTCTGTGAGATTCTAATCTCCAATAACCTGGTAAAAAAGTCAGAAGTGGAGCTATGGCACAAAAGGGAGAGCACCAGCCAGGAGTAGAAAAAGCTCAGGGACTTCACCCAGGCTCTGAGTTCAAGCCCTAGGACCAGTGCTTACACACACACACAAGTGAAAAGGTCATATCCTTGGTGGGACCTACTCAGGTCCAGATTTTCCAGTTTACACAACAGTGTCATGTGTTTCCTGGTCCTGAGAGTCCACCCCCCTCCCCCCAGCTCCTTCCATCAACCCCAGGGGGTGGGCACTGAGCACTCTGAGAGGAGTCACAGCAGGAGGCTTGGAGTAAAAGTGGGGTCGGAGGACAGGGCCTCCTTAGAAAAGGAGAAAACAGGGCCAGGAGTGGTAGGGCGCCCCATGATTCCAGCTCTCAGGATTACAAAAGAAAGGGAGGGAAGGAGGAAGGGAAAGAGGGAGGGAGGGAGGAAGGAAGATGTTGAAAAGAACTGTAAATTGTAAGTGGGGGTGGCTAATCCTGAGGAAGTTCCTCCTTCCACAGTAACAGGAAGTTTTTAATCTTCTCTGGGCCTCAGTTTCCTTGTCTGTAAAATGATGGCACCTAAAATGCTAGAGGAGCCTGATGCGCAGGAGTCTGTGAGAAGGTTAGGACGCTTAGATAAAAGTGGAAATCTGCAAACCTCCCACCAGGCCAGCCCACGTTGGAAGGAATTAAGAGGAACCAGTCCTGGAGTACTATCATTTGTGAAGACTGCAACACGTGGGCGTCTCTATCTCTAGACAGGAAGAGCAATTTGTGGCACCTTCCCCGGCAAAAAGGACTGCGATTTGGTAGGTTTGGAGTAAGGCTGGTTTTGGTGATTTTGTAAAACGACAACAATAACAACAACAAAACTTCACAGGTATATAGTCGCTTAATATCCGTGTGCGTACACGTAGAAAACAGACACATTCAAGCATCCACTTTCAGTTTTGCTTCGTTGTTTGTTCAGACTCCCTCACAATCAGTTGTGGCCTCAAAGAAATACAAGGGTCAGATGTTGACACGCAGGGACACACGCAGGAACACGGGTGTCCCGTCTTCTTGAACCCAGGGGCTGCGTGTGCTGGCACATACCCTCTCCCGATTCACACCTGCCTCCGGGGCAGGCTAGTACTTCCTATCCACCCCTGTCAGGTGCTGGCGGCTCCCAGGCTTTGGGTCTGGTGGGGGTGTCCCCAACCTGGGCACCTTTGCAGGAATGTGCTCCCGCGGAGGGCCTGGTGAGTCACTCGCTTCACCCCATAATCTCTCGTCCGGGCTGCCAGGGTGGCCTTGCCCGTCCCTCCCTCCTTTATGGTCCTGATGAATAGAAACTCAGGTACCAAATGCCATGCTGGGCGGGGGTTTGGCAAAGCCTCGGGGCCAGGTAACTTCCAGGCGGGGACTTCCGGTCACATTTTGGAGAACATTTAAAACTCTGTGGTTGGATTTGCAACCGGTTGAGCCTGGGCGCTCACGCACACCACCCAGTCTCTGAAACCCCCACAGCCCTGTCCCCATTGTTTGAGGCTGTGGTTCGCCCACACCCACAGCCTTAGCAAATGGGAGGGGCTCTTGCTGTCCCCCCTCTCCCACCTCCTTGAGTGCCAACCCTCCCTCCCAACTTGGACTCACAGCCACAGCAAGTGCTTGGATTCCTGGAGCTTCCAAGAACCTGTAGGCCTGTCCCCTGCTGCCCTGGGGACAGGCCGTGCTCTTGTCTGATTCTGGCTGGCACAGGCTGCAACCTTCTCCAAGTGCTGGAGGCCAAGCCCCTTCCTAAGTGCTCACTCGGTTTCCCCTTGTCTGTGGCATGGTGGCTGCTCTTCCCCTCTTCCTCCTCCTGCCCAGAAGCCAGAGCAAGAACCAAACTGATGGCTGCATGGTC